>NW_026894260.1:0-159998 GCF_032452875.1 Bos javanicus | reverse complement strand
CTGATCATGCACTGATCACGTGGCTATCATGCACTGCTCACGTGGCTGATCATGCCATGATCACGCAGCTACCATGTACTGGTCACATGACTGATCATGCACTGATCACGTGACTGATCATGCAGTGATCACGTGGCTATCATGAACTACTCACGTGGCTGATCATGCAATGATCATGTAGCTACCATGTACAGGTCACGTGAATGATCATACACCCATCAGGTGACTGATCATGCACTGATCACGTAGCTATCATGCACTGATCACGGAGCTGATCATGCACTGATCACGTCTATATCATGCACTGATCACATGACTGCCCATGCACTGATCACGTGGATGATCATACACTAATCTTGTGACAGATCATGCACTGATCACGTGGCTGATCATGCACTGATACCGTGACTGAGCATGGACTGATCACATGACTATCATGTAGTGATCACGTGACTTAATGGCGCTGATCATGTGACTGATCATGCGCTGATCATGTTTGCTATCATACACTGATCATGTGCCTCTGGAGGCAATAAACAAAGAGCTGAGTAGGCACGAATCAAACAGTCAGCAGGCAATAATCATGGAACTCAGGTGTGAGGAATCATGCTGCTCAGCTGGCAATAATCAAGCAGCTGAGCAGGCAGGAATTACGCAGCACAGCTGGCAATTGTCAAGCAGATGACAGGCAGGAATCGTGCAGCTCAGCTGGCAATTGTCAAGCAGATGAGCAGACAGTAATCACGCAGCTCAGCAGGCCCAGATCACGTGACTGAGCATGCACTGTTCACGTGGCTGATCATGCACTGATCACGTGATGATCATGCACTGATCACTTGGATATCATGCACTGATCACGTGGCTGATCATACACTGTTCACATGTCTGACCATGCACTGATCACGTGGCTGATCACACTGCTCACGTAACTGATCATGCACTGATCGCGTGGCTATCATGCACTGATCACGTGGCTGAACATGCACTGTTCACGTGGCTGATCACACACCTGTCACGTGACATATCATGCACTGATCACGTGGCACTCATGCACTGATCACGTGGCTGATCATACTCTGCTCACGTAACTCATGCACACATCACGTGGCTATCATGCACTGCTCACTTGGCTCGTCATGGAATGATCACGTAGCAACCATATACTGGTACGTGACTGATCATGCAAAATCACGTAAATGATCATGCACTGTTCACGTGACTGATCATGTACTGATCACGTGACTGATCATGCACTGACCACGTGGCTATCATGCTCTGCTCACGTGGCTGATCATGCAACGATCACGTAGCAACCATGTACTGGTCACGTGACTGATCATGCACTGATCACGTAATGATCCTGCACTGATCACGTGGCTCATCATGCACTGATCACGTGGCTGATCACACATGTATCACGTGACTGATCATGCACTGATCCGTGGCTCTCATGCACTGATCACGTGGCTGTCATGCACTGATCACGTGGATATCATGCACTGATCACGTGGCTGATCACACACGTATCACATGACTGATCATGCACTGATCGTGGCTATCATGCACTGATCACGTGGCTATCATGCACTGATCATGTGGCTGATTAGGCAATGATCACGTAGCTACCATGTACTGGTCACGTGACTGATCATGCACTGATCACGTAATTGATCATGCACTGATCATGTGGCTGATCATGCACTGATCACGTGGCTGATCATACACTGATCACATAACCGATCATGCACTGATCACGTGACTGATCATGCACTGATCACGTGGCTATCATGCACTGATCACTTGGCTGGACATACACCGATCACGTGCCTGGTCATGCACTGATCACGTGGCTGATCATGCACTGATCACGTGACTGATCATGCACTGATCACGTGGCTATCATGCACTGCTCACGTGGCTGATCATGCCATGATCACGCAGCTACCATGTACTGGTCATGACTGATCATGCACTGATCACGTGACTGATCATGCAGTGATCACGTGGCTATCATGAACTACTCACGTGGCTGATCATGCAATGATCATGTAGCTACCATGTACAGTCACGTGAATGATCATACACCCATCAGGTGACTGATCATGCACTGATCACGTGGCTATCATGCACGGATCACGAAACTGATCATGCACTGTTCACGTCTATATCATGCACTGATCACATGACTGCCCGTGCACTGATCGCGTGGATGATCATACACTAATCTTGTGACAGATCATGCACTGATCACGTGGCTGATCATGCACTGATACCGTGACTGAGCATGGACTGATCACATGACTATCATGTAGTGATCACGTGACTTAATGGCGCTGATCATGTGTCTGATCATGCGCTGATCATGTTTGCTATCATACACTGATCATGTGCCTCTGGAGGCAATAAACAAAGAGCTGAGTAGGCACGAATCAAACAGTCAGCAGGCAATAATCATGGAACTCAGGTGTGAGGAATCATGCTGCTCAGCTGGCAATAATCAAGCAGCTGGCAGGCAGGAATTACGCAGCACAGCTGGCAATTGTCAAGCAGATGACAGGCAGGAATCGTGCAGCTCAGCTGGCAATTGTCAAGCAGATGAGCAGACAGTAATCACGCAGCTCAGCAGGCCCAGATCACGTGACTGAGCATGCACTGTTCACGTGGCTGATCATACACTGATCACGTGATGATCATGCACTGATCACTTGGATATCATGCACTGATCACGTGGCTGATCATACACTGTTCACGTGTCTGACCATGCACTGATCACGTGGCTGATCATACACTGCTCATAACTGATCATGCACTGATCACGTGGCTATCATGCACTGATCACGTGGCTGAACATGCAAAGTTCACGTGGCTGATCACACACCTGTCACGTGACATATCATGCACTGATCACGTGGCACTCATGCACTGATCACGTGGCTGATCATACTCTGCTCACGTAACTCATGCACACATCACGTGGCTATCATGCACTGCTCACGTGGCTCGTCATGGAATGATCACGTAGCAACCATATACTGTAACGTGACTGATCATGCAAAGATCACGTAAATGATCATGCACTGTTCACGTGACTGATCATGTACTGATCACGTGACTGATCATGCACTGACCACGTGGCTATCATGCTCTGCTCACGTGGCTGATCATGCAACGATCACGTAGCAACCATGTACTGGTCACGTGACTGATCATGCACTGATCACGTAATTGATCCTGCACTGATCACGTGGCTCATCATGCACTGATCACGTGGCTGATCACATGTATCACGTGACTGATCATGCACTGATCCCGTGGCTCTCATGCACTGATCACGTGGCTGTCATGCACTGATCACGTGGATATCATGCACTGATCACGTGGCTGATCACACGCGTATCACATGACTGATCATGCACTGATCACGTAGCTATCATGCACTGATCACGTGGCTATCATGCACTGATCATGTGGCTGATCAGGCAATGATCACGTAGCTACCATATACTGATCACGTGACTGATCATGCACTGATCACGTGATTGATCATGCACTGATCATGTGGCTGATCATGCACTGATCACGTGGCTGATCATGCACTGATCACATAACTATCATGCACTGATCACGTGACTGATCATGCACTGATCACGTGGCTATCATGCACTGATCACTTGGCTGGACATGCACTGATCACGTGCCTGGTCATGCACTGATCACGTGGCTGATCATGCACTGATCACGTGACTGATCATGCACTGATCACGTGTCTGATCATGCACTGATCACGTGGCTATCATGCACTGCTCACGTGGCTGATCATGCCATGATCACGCAGCTACCATGTGCTGGTCACATGACTGATCATGCACTGATCACGTGACTGATCATGCACTGATCACGTGGCTATCATGCACTACTCACGTGGCTGATCATGCAATGATCATGTAGCCACCATGTACAGGTCACGTGAATGATCAAACACCCATCAGGTGACTGATCATGCACTGATCACGTGACTATCATGCACTGATCACGTGACTGATCATGCACTGATCACGTCTATGTCATGCACTGATCACATGACTGCCCATGCACTGATCACGTGGATGATCATGCACTGATCACGTGACTGATCATGCACTGATCACGTGGCTGATCATGCACTGATACCGTGACTGATCATGGACTGATCACATGACTATCATGTACTGATCACGTGACTTAATGGCACTGATCACGTGACTGATCATGCACTGATCATGTTTGCTATCATGCACTGATCATGTGCCTCTGGAGGCAATAAACAAAGAGCTGAGTAGGCACGAATCAAACAGTCAGCTGGCAATAATCATGGAACTCAGGTGTGAGGAATCATGCTGCTCAGCTGGCAATAATCAAGCAGCTGAGCAGGCAGGAATTACGCAGCACAGCTGGCAATTGTCAAGCAGATGACAGGCAGGAATCGTGCAGCTCAGCTGGAAATTGTCAAGCAGATGAGCAGGCAGTAATCACGCAGCTCAGCAGGCCCTGATCACATGACTGATCATGCACTGATCACGTGACTATCATGCACTGATCACGTGATGATCATGCACTGATCACGTGGCTGATCATGCACTGATCACATGGCTGATCATGCACTGATCACGTGGCTGATCAGCACTGATCACGTAACTGATCATGCACTGATCACGTGGCATCATGCACTGATCACGTGGCTGATCATGCACTGATCACGTGGCTGATCATGCACTGATCACGTGACTGATCATGCACTGATCACGTGGCTGATCATGCACTGATCACGTGGCTATGCACTGCTCATGATGGTGCACTGCTGATCATGCAATGCTCACGTAACTGATCATGCACTGGTCACGTGACTGATCATGCACTGATCACGTGACTGATAATGCAGTGATCACGTGGCTATCATGCACTGCTCACGTGGCTGATCATGCAATGATCATGTAGCTACCATGTACAGGTCACGTGAATGATCATACACCCATCAGGTGACTGATCATGCACTGATCACGTGGCTATCATGCACTGATCACGAGACTGATCATGCACTGTTCACGTCTATATCATGCACTGATCACATGACTGCCATGCACTGATCACGTGGATGATCATACACTAATCTTGTGACAGATCATGCACTGATCACGTGGCTGATCATGCACTGATACCGTGACTGAGCATGGACTGATCACATGACTATCATGTAGTGATCACGTGACTTAATGGCGCTGATCATGTGTCTGATCATGCGCTGATCATGTTTGCTATCATACACTGATCATGTGCCTCTGGAGGCAATAAACAAAGAGCTGAGTAGGCACGAATCAAACAGTCAGCAGGCAATAATCATGGAACTCAGCTGTGAGGAATCATGCTGCTCAGCTGGCAATAATCAAGCAGCTGAGCAGGCAGGAATTATGCAGCACAGCTGGCAATTGTCAAGCAGATGACAGGCAGGAATCGTGCAGCTCAGCTGGCAATTGTCAAGCAGATGAGCAGACAGTAATCACGCAGCTCAGCAGGCCCAGATCACGTGACTGAGCATGCACTGTTCACGTGGCTGATCATACACTGATCACGTGATGATCATGCACTGATCACTTGGATATCATGCACTGATCACGTGGCTGATCATACACTGTTCACGTGTCTGACCATGCACTGATCACGTGGCTGATCATACACTGCTCACGTAACTGATCATGCACTGATCACGTGGCTATCATGCACTGATCACGTGGCTGAACATGCACTGTTCACGTGGCTGATCACACACCTGTCACGTGACATATCATGCACTGATCACGTGGCACTCATGCACTGATCACGTGGCTGATCATACTCTGCTCACGTAACTCATGCACACATCACGTGGCTATCATGCACTGCTCACGTGGCTCGTCATGGAATGATCACGTAGCACCATATACTGGTAACGTGACTGATCATGCACAGATCACGTAAATGATCATGCACTGTTCACGTGACTGATCATGTACTGATCACGTGACTGATCATGCACTGATCACGTGGCTATCATGCACTGCTCACGTGGCTGATCATGCACGATCACGTAGCAACCATGTACTGGTCACGTGACTGATCATGCACTGATCACGTAATTGATCCTGCACTGATCACGTGGCTCATCATGCACTGATCACGTGGCTGATCACACATGTATCACGTGACTGATCATGCACTGATCACGTGGCTCATGCACTGATCACGTGGCTGTCATGCACTGATCACGTGGATATCATGCACTGATCACGTGGCTGATCCACACGTATCACATGACTGATCATGCACTGATCACGTGGCTATCATGCACTGATCACGTGGCTATCATGCACTGATCACGTGGCTGATCATGCAATGATCACTAGCTACCATGTACTGGTCACGTGACTGATCATGCACTGATCACGTAATTGATCATGCACTGATCACGTGGCTGATCATGCACTGATCACGTGGCTGATCATACACTGATCACATAACTGATCATGCACTGATCACGTGACTGATCATGCACTGATCACGTGGCTATCATGCACTGATCACTTGGCTGACATACACTGATCACGTGCCTGGTCATGCACTGATCACGTGGCTGATCATGCACTGATCACGTGACTGATCATGCACTGATCACGTGTCTGATCATGCACTGATCACGTGGCTATCATGCACTGCTCACGTGGCTGATCATGCCATGATCACGCAGCTACCATGTACTGGTCACATGACTGATCATGCACTGATCACGTGACTGATCATGCACTGATCTCGTGGCTATCACGCACTACTCACGTGGCTGATCATGCAATGATCATGTAGCTACCATGTACAGGTCACGTGAATGATCAAACACCCATCAGGTTACTGATCATGCACTGATCACGTGGCTATCATGCACTGATCACGAGACTGATCATGCACTGATCACGTCTATATCATGCACTGATCACATGACTGCCCATGCACTGATCACGTGGATGATCATACACTAATCTGTGACAGATCATGCACTGATCACGTGGCTGATCATGCACTGATACCGTGACTGAGCATGGACTGATCACATGACTATCATGTAGTGATCACGTGACTTAATGGCGCTGATCATGTGACTGATCATGCGCTGATCATGTTTGCTATCATACACTGATCATGTGCCTCTGGAGGCAATAAACAAAGAGCTGAGTAGGCACGAATCAAACAGTCAGCAGGCAATAATCATGGAACTCAGGTGTGAGGAATCATGCTACTCAGCTGGCAATAATCAAGCAGCTGAGCAGGCAGGAATTACGCAGCACAGCTGGCAATTGTCAAGCAGATGACAGGCAGGAATCGTGCAGCTCAGCTGGCAATTGTCAAGCAGATGAGCAGACAGTAATCACGCAGCTCAGCAGGCCCTGATCACGTGACTGAGCATGCACTGTTCACGTGGCTGATCATACACTGATCACGTGATGATCATGCACTGATCACGTGGCTATCATGCACTGATCACGTGGCTGATCATGCACTGATCACGTGGCTGATCACACACTGTCACGTGACATATCATGCACTGATCACGTGGCACTCATGCACTGATCACGTGGCTGATCATACACTGATCACGTAACTCATGCACACATCACGTGGCTA
Organism: Bos javanicus; assembly: GCF_032452875.1. Lineage (NCBI taxonomy): Eukaryota > Metazoa > Chordata > Mammalia > Artiodactyla > Bovidae > Bos > Bos javanicus. The sequence goes on along the minus strand of NW_026894260.1, from coordinate 152,312 downwards.
TCATGCACTGCTCACGTGGCTCATCATGGAATGATCACGTAGCAACCATATACTGGTCACGTGACTGATCATGCACTGATCACGTAACTGATCATGCACTGATCACGTGACTGATCATGTACTGATCACGTGACTGATCATGCACTGATCACGTGGCTATCATGTCTGCTCACGTGGCTGATCATGCAACGATCACGTAGCAACCATGTACTGGTCACGTGACTGATCATGCACTGATCACGTGATTGATCATGCACTGATCACGTGGCTATCATGCACTGATCACGTGGCTGATCACACATGATCACGTGACTGATCATGCACTGATCACGTGGCTATCATGCACTGATCACGTGGCTATCATGCACTGATCACGTGGCTATCATGCACTGATCACGTGGCTGATCACACACGTATCACATGACTGATCATGCACTGATCACGTGGCTATCATGCACTGATCACGTGGCTATCATGCACTGATCACGTGGCTGATCATGCACTGATCACGTAGCTACCATGCACTGATCACGTGACTGATCATGCACTGATCACGTAATTGATCATGCACTGATCATGTGGCTGATCATGCACTGATCACGTGGCTGATCATCACTGATCACGTGACTGATCATGCACTGATCACGTGACTGATCATGCACTGATCACGTGGCTATCATGCACTGATCACGCAGCTGACATGCACTGATCACGTGCCTGATCATGCACTGATCACGTGGCTGATCATGCACTGATCACGTGACTGATCATGCACTGATCACGTGTCTGATCATGCACTGATCACGTGGCTATCATGCACTGCTCACGTGTCTGATCATGCGATGATCACGCAGCTACCATGTACTGGTCACATGACTGATCATGCACTGATCACGTGACTGATCATGCAGTGATCACGTGGCTATCATGCACTACTCACGTGGCTGATCATGCAATGATCATGTAGCTACCATGTACAGGTCACGTGAATGATCATACACCCATCAGGTGACTGATCATGCACTGATCACGTGGCTATCATGCACTGATCACGTGACTGATCATGCACTGATCACGTCTATATCATGCACTGATCACATGACTGCCCATGCACTGATCACGTGGATGATCATACACTAATCATGTGACAGATCATGCACTGATCACGTGGCTGATCATGCACTGATACCGTGACTGAGCATGGACTGATCACATGACTATCATGTAGTGATCACGTGACTTAATGGCGCTGATCATGTGACTGATCATGCGCTGATCATGTTTGCTATCATACACTGATCATGTGCCTCTTGAGGCAATAAACAAAGAGCTGAGTAGGCACGAATCAAACAGTCAGCAGGCAATAATCATGGAACTCAGCTGTGAGGAATCATGCTGCTCAGCTGGCAATAATCAAGCAGCTGAGCAGGCAGGAATTACGCAGCACAGCTGGCAATTGTCAAGCAGATGACAGGCAGGAATCGTGCAGCTCAGCTGGCAATTGTCAAGCAGATGAGCAGACAGTAATCACGCAGCTCAGCAGGCCCAGATCACGTGACTGAGCATGCACTGTTCACGTGGCTGATCATACACTGATCACGTGATGATCATGCACTGATCACTTGGATATCATGCACTGATCACGTGGCTGATCATACACTGTTCACGTGTCTGACCATGCACTGATCACGTGGCTGATCATACACTGCTCACGTAACTGATCATGCACTGATCACGTGGCTATCATGCACTGATCACGTGGCTGAACATGCACTGTTCACGTGGCTGATCACACACCTGTTACGTGACATATCATGCACTGATCACGTGGCACTCATGCACTGATCACGTGGCTGATCATACTCTGATCACGTAACTCATGCACACATCACGTGGCTATCATGCACTGCTCACGTGGCTGTCATGGAATGATCACGTAGCAACCATATACTGGTCACGTGACTGATCATGCAAAGATCACGTAAATGATCATGCACTGTCACGTGACTGATCATGCACTGATCACGTGACTGATCATGCACTGATCACGTGGCTATCATGCTCTGCTCACGTGGCTGATCATGCAACGATCACTAGCAACCATGTACTGGTCACGTGACTGATCATGCACTGATCACGTAATTGATCATGCACTGATCACGTGGCTCATCATGCACTGATCACGTGGCTGATCACACATGTATCACGTGACTGATCATGCACTGATCACGTGGCTCTCATGCACTGATCACGTGGCTGATCATGCACTGATCACGTGGATATCATGCACTGATCACGTGGCTGATCATGCACTGATCACGTACTGATCATGCACTGATCACGTGACTGATCATGCACTGATCACGTGGCTGATCATGCACTGATCACGTGGCTGATCATGCACTGATCACGTGGCTGATCATGCACTGATCACGTGACTGATCATGCACTGATCACGTGACTGATCATGCACTGATCACGTGGCTGATCATGCACTGATCACGTGGCTGATCATGCACTGATCACGTGGCTGATCATGCACTGATCACGTGGCTATCATGCACTGATCACGTGACTGATCATGCACTGATCACGTAACTGATCATGCACTGATCACGTGGCTGATCATGCACTGATCACGTGGCTGATCATGCACTGATCACGTGACTGATCATGCACTGATCACGTGACTGATCATGCACTGATCACGTGGCTATCATGCACTGATCACGTGGCTGATCATGCAATGATCACGTAGCTACCATGTACTGGTCACGTGACTGATCATGCACTGATCACGTAATTGATCATGCACTGATCACGTGGCTGATCATGCACTGATCACGTGGCTGATCATACACTGAACACATAACTGATCATGCACTGATCACGTGGCTGATCATGCACTGATCACGTGGCTGATCATGCACTGATCACGTGACTGATCATGCACTGATCACGTGACTGATCATGCACTGATCACGTGGCTATCATGCACTCTCACGTGGCTGATCATGCCATGATCACGCTGACTACCATGTACTGGTCACATGACTGATCATGCACTGATCACGTGACTGATCATGCAGTGATCACGTGGCTATCATGACTACTCACGTGGCTGATCATGCAATGATCATGTAGCTACCATGTACAGGTCACGTGAATGATCATACACCCATCAGGTGACTGATCATGCACTGATCACGTGGCTATCATGCACTGATCACGAGACTGATCATGCACTGATCACGTCTATATCATGCACTGATCACATGACTGCCCATGCACTGATCACGTGGATGATCATACACTAATCTTCTGACAGATCATGCACTGATCACGTGGCTGATCATGCACTGATACCGTGACTGAGCATGGACTGATCACATGACTATCATGTAGTGATCACGTGACTTAATGGCGCTGATCATGTGACTGATCATGCGCTGATCATGTTTGCTATCATACACTGATCATGTGCCTCTGGAGGCAATAAACAAAGAGCTGAGTAGGCACGAATCAAACAGTCAGCAGGCAATAATCATGGAACTCAGCTGTGAGGAATCATGCTGCTCAGCTGGCAATAATCAAGCAGCTGAGCAGGCAGGAATTACGCAGCACAGCTGGCAATTGTCAAGCAGATGACAGGCAGGAATCGTGCAGCTCAGCTGGCAATTGTCAAGCAGATGAGCAGACAGTAATCACGCAGCTCAGCAGGCCCAGATCACGTGACTGAGCATGCACTGTTCACGTGGCTGATCATACACTGATCACGTGATGATCATGCACTGATCACTTGGATATCATGCACTGATCACGTGGCTGATCATGCACTGATCACGTGTCTGACCATGCACTGATCACGTGGCTGATCATACACTGCTCACGTAACTGATCATGCACTGATCACGTGGCTATCATGCACTGATCACGTGGCTGAACATGCACTGTTCACGTGGCTGATCACACACCTGTCACGTGACATATCATGCACTGATCACGTGGCACTCATGCACTGATCACGTGGCTGATCATACTCTGCTCACGTAACTCATGCACACATCACGTGGCTATCATGCACTGCTCACGTGGCTCGTCATGAATGATCACGTAGCTACCATATACTGGTAATGTGACTGATCATGCACAGATCACGTAATGATCATGCACTGTTCACGTGACTGATCATGTACTGATCACGTGACTGATCATGCACTGATCACGTGGCTATCATGCTCTGCTCACGTGGCTGATCATGCAACGATCACGTAGCAACCATGTACTGGTCACGTGACTGATCATGCACTGATCACGTAACTGATCATGCACTGATCACGTGGCTCATCATGCACTGATCACGTGGCTGATCACACATGATCACGTGACTGATCATGCACTGATCACGTGGCTCTCATGCACTGATCACGTGGCTGTCATGCACTGATCACGTGGATATCATGCACTGATCACGTGGCTGATCACACACGTATCACATGACTGATCATGCACTGATCACGTGGCTATCATGCACTGATCACGTGGCTATCATGCACTGATCACGTGGCTGATCATGCAATGATCACGTAGCTACCATGTACTGGTCACGTGACTGATCATGCACTGATCACGTAATTGATCATGCACTGATCACGTGGCTGATCATGCACTGATCACGTGGCTGATCATGCACTGATCACGTGACTGATCATGCACTGATCACGTGACTAATCATGCACTGATCACGTGGCTGATCATGCACTGATCACGTGGCTGATCATGCACTGATCACGTGACTGATCATGCACTGATCACGTGGCTGATCATGCACTGATCACGTGGCTATCATGCACTGATCACGTGGCTGATCATGCATGATCACGCAGCTACCATGCACTGATCACGTGACTGATCATGCACTGATCACGTGACTGATCATGCACTGATCACGTGGCTATCATGCACTGATCACGTGGCTGTCATGCACTGATCACGTGGCTGATCACACACTGATCACGTGACTGATCATGCACTGATCACGTGACTGATCATGCACTGATCACGTGACTGATCATGCACTGATCACGTGGCTGATCATGCACTGATCACGTGACTGATCATGCACTGATCACGTGCTGATCATGCACTGATCACGTGGCTATCATGCACTGATCACGTGGCTGATCATGCACTGATCACGCAGCTGATCATGTACTGATCACATGACTGATCATGCACTGATCACGTGACTGATCATGCACTGATCACGTGGCTATCATGCACTGATCACGTGGCTGATCATGCACTGATCACGTGGCTATCATGCACTGATCACGTGGCTGATCACACACGTATCACGTGACTGATCATGCACTGATCACGTGGCTATCATGCACTGATCACGTGGCTATCATGCACTGATCACGTGGCTGATCATGCACTGATCACGTAGCTACCATGTACTGGTCACGTGACTGATCATGCACTGATCACGTAATTGATCATGCACTGATCACGTGGCTGATCATGCACTGATCACGTGGCTGATCATGCACTGATCACGTAACTGATCATGCACTGATCACGTGACTGATCATGCACTGATCACGTGGCTATCATGCACTGATCACGTGGCTGACATACACTGATCACGTGCCTGATCATGCACTGATCACGTGGCTGATCATGCACTGATCACGTGACTGATCATGCACTGATCACGTGTCTGATCATGCACTGATCACGTGGCTATCATGCACTGCTCAAGTGGCTGATCATGCCATGATCACGCAGCTACCATGTACTGGTCACATGACTGATCATGCACTGATCACGTGACTGATCATGCAGTGATCACGTGGCTATCATGCACTACTCACGTGGCTGATCATGCAATGATCATGTAGCTACCATGTACAGGTCACGTGAATGATCATACACCCATCAGGTGACTGATCATGCACTGATCACGTGGCTATCATGCACTGATCACGAGACTGATCATGCACTGATCACGTCTATATCATGCACTGATCACATGACTGCCCATGCACTGATCACGTGGATGATCATACACTAATCTTGTGACAGATCATGCACTGATCACGTGGCTGATCATGCACTGATACCGTGACTGAGCATGGACTGATCACATGACTATCATGTAGTGATCACGTGACTTAATGGCGCTGATCATGTGACTGATCATGCGCTGATCATGTTTGCTATCATACACTGATCATGTGCCTCTGGAGGCAATAAACAAAGAGCTGAGTAGGCACGAATCAAACAGTCAGCAGGCAATAATCATGGAACTCAGCTGTGAGGAATCATGCTGCTCAGCTGGCAATAATCAAGCAGCTGAGCAGGCAGGAATTATGCAGCACAGCTGGCAATTGTCAAGCAGATGACAGGCAGGAATCGTGCAGCTCAGCTGGCAATTGTCAAGCAGATGAGCAGACAGTAATCACGCAGCTCAGCAGGCCCAGATCACGTGACTGAGCATGCACTGTTCACGTGGCTGATCATACACTGATCACGTGATGATCATGCACTGATCACTTGGATATCATGCACTGATCACGTGGCTGATCATACACTGTTCACGTGTCTGACCATGCACTGATCACGTGGCTGATCATGCACTGCTCACGTGGCTGATCATGCACTGATCACGTGGCTATCATGCACTGATCACGTGACTGATCATGCACTGATCACGTGGCTGATCATGCACTGATCACGTGGCTGATCATGCACTGATCACGTGATGATCATGCACTGATCACGTGGCTATCATGCACTGATCACGTGGCTGATCATGCACTGATCACGTGACTGATCATGCACTGATCACGTGGCTGATCATGCACTGATCACGTAACTGATCATGCACTGATCACGTGGCTGATCATGCACTGATCACGTGGCTGATCATGCACTGATCACGTGGCTGATCATGCACTGTCACGTGACTATCATGCACTGATCACGTGGCATCATGCACTGATCACGTGGCTGATCATGCACTGATCACGTGACTCATGCACTGATCACGTGGCTATCATGCACTGATCACGTGGCTGTCATGCACTGATCGTAGCAACCATGCACTGGTCACGTGACTGATCATGCACTGATCACGTAAATGATCATGCACTGATCACGTGACTGATCATGCACTGATCACGTGACTGATCATGCACTGATCACGTGGCTATCATGCACTGCTCACGTGGCTGATCATGCACTGATCACGTAGCTACCATGTACTGGTCACGTGACTGATCATGCACTGATCACGTGACTGATCATGCACTGATCACGTGGCTGATCATGCACTGATCACGTGGCTGATCATGCACTGATCACGTGGATATCATGCACTGATCACGTGGCTGATCATGCACTGATCACGTGACTGATCATGCACTGATCACGTGGCTGATCATGCACTGATCACGTGGCTATCATGCACTGATCACGTGGCTGATCATGCACTGATCACGTAGCTACCATGCACTGGTCACGTGACTGATCATGCACTGATCACGTGACTGATCATGCACTGATCACGTGGCTGATCATGCACTGATCACGTGACTGATCATGCACTGATCACGTGGCTATCATGCACTGATCACGTGGCTATCATGCACTGATCACGTGGCTGATCACACACGTATCACGTGACTGATCATGCACTGATCACGTGGCTGATCATGCACTGATCACGTGGCTATCATGCACTGATCACGTGGCTGATCATGCAATGATCACGTAGCTACCATGCACTGGTCACGTGACTGATCATGCACTGATCACGTAATTGATCATGCACTGATCACGTGGCTGATCATGCACTGATCACGTGGCTGATCATGCACTGATCACGTGACTGATCATGCACTGATCACGTGACTGATCATGCACTGATCACGTGGCTATCATGCACTGATCACGTGGCTGATCATACACTGATCACGTGCCTGATCATGCACTGATCACGTGGCTGATCATGCACTGATCACGTGACTGATCATGCACTGATCACGTGGCTGATCATGCACTGATCACGTGGCTATCATGCACTGATCACGTGGCTGATCATGCGATGATCACGCAGCTACCATGTACTGGTCACATGACTGATCATGCACTGATCACGTGACTGATCATGCACTGATCACGTGGCTATCATGCACTATCACGTGGCTGATCATGCAATGATCACGTAGCTACCATGTACTGGTCACGTGAATGATCATACACTGATCACGTGACTGATCATGCACTGATCACGTGGCTATCATGCACTGATCACGTGACTGATCATGCACTGATCACGTCTATATCATGCACTGATCACGTGACTGATCATGCACTGATCACGTGGATGATCATGCACTGATCACGTGACTGATCATGCACTGATCACGTGGCTGATCATGCACTGATCACGTGACTGATCATGCACTGATCACGTGGCACTCATGCACTGATCACGTGGCTGATCATACACTGATCACGTAACTCATGCACACATCACGTGGCTATCATGCACTGCTCACGTGGCTGTCATGCAATGATCACGTAGCAACCATATACTGGCAACGTGACTGATCATGCAAAGATCACGTGAATGATCATGCACTGTTCACGTGACTGATCATGCACTGATCACGTGACTGATCATGCACTGATCACGTGGCTATCATGCACTGCTCACGTGGCTGATCATGCAACGATCACGTAGCAACCATGTACTGGTCACGTGACTGATCATGCACTGATCACGTAATTGATCATGCACTGATCACGTGGCTCATCATGCACTGATCACGTGGCTGATCACACATGTATCACGTGACTGATCATGCACTGATCACGTGGCTCTCATGCACTGATCACGTGGCTGTCATGCACTGATCACGTGGATATCATGCACTGATCACGTGGCTGATCACACACGTATCACATGACTGATCATGCACTGATCACGTGGCTATCATGCACTGATCACGTGGCTATCATGCACTGATCATGTGGCTGATCAGGCAATGATCACGTAGCTACCATGTACTGGTCACGTGACTGATCATGCACTGATCACGTAATTGATCATGCACTGATCATGTGGCTGATCATGCACTGATCACGTGGCTGATCATACACTGATCACATAACTGATCATGCACTGATCACGTGACTGATCATGCACTGATCACGTGGCTATCATGCACTGATCACTTGGCTGGACATACACTGATCACGTGCCTGGTCATGCACTGATCACGTGGCTGATCATGCACTGATCACGTGAGTGATCATGCACTGATCTCGTGTCTGATCATGCACTGATCACGTGGCTATCATGCACTGCTCACGTGGCTGATCATGCCATGATCACGCACCTACCATGTACTGGTCACATGACTGATCATGCACTGATCACGTGACTGATCATGCAGTAATCACGTGGCTATCATGAACTACTCACGTGGCTGATCATGCAATGATCATGTAGCTACCATGTACAGGTCACGTGAATGATCATACACCCATCAGGTGACTGATCATGCACTGATCACGTGGCTATCATGCACGGATCACGAGACTGATCATGCACTGTTCACGTCTATATCATGCACTGATCACATGACTGCCCGTGCACTGATCACGTAGAGGATCATACACTAATTTTGTGACTGATCATGCACTGATACCGTGACTGAGCATGGACTGATCACATGACTATCATGTAGTGATCACGTGACTTAATGGCGCTGATCATGTGACTGATCATGGGCTGATCATGTTTGCTGTCATACACTGATCATGTGCCTCTGGAGGCAATAAACAAAGAGCTGAGTAGGCACGAATCAAACAGTCAGCAGGCAATAATCATGGAACACAGGTGTGAGGAATCATGCTGCTCAGCTGGCAATAATCAAGCAGCTGAGCAGGCAGGAATTACGCAGCACAGCTGGCAATTGTCAAGCAGATGACAGGCAGGAATCGTGCAGCTCAGCTGGCAATTGTCAAGCAGATGAGCAGACAGTAATCACGCAGGTCAGCAGGCCCAGTTCACGTGACTGAGCATGCACTGTTCACGTGGCTGATTATACACTGATCACGTGATGATCATGCACTGATCACTTGGATATCATGCACTGATCACGTGGCCGATCATACACTGTTCACGTGTCTGACCATGCACTGATCACGTGGCTGATCATACACTGCTCACGTAACTGATCATGCACTGATCACGTGGCACTCATGCACTGATCACGTGGCTGATCATACTCTGCTCACGTAACTCATGCACACATCACGTGGCTATCATGCACTGCTCCCGTGGCTCGTCATGGAATGATCACGTAGCAACCATATACTGGTAACGTGACTGATCATGCAAAGATCACGTAAATGATCATGCACTGTTCATGTGACTGATCATGTACTGATCACGTGACTGATCATGCACTGACCATGTGGCTATCATGCTCTGCTCACGTGGCTGATCATGCAACGATCACGTAGCCACCATGTACTGGTCACGTGACTGATCATGCACTGATCACGTAATTGATCCTGCACTGATCACGTGGCTCATCATGCACTGATCACGTGGCTGATCACAAATGTATCACGTGACTGATCATGCACTGATCCCGTGGCTCTCATGCACTGATCACGTGGCTGTCATGCACTGATCACGTGGATATCATGCACTGATCACGTGGCTGATCACACACGTATCACATGACTGATCATGCACTGATCACGTGGCTATCATGCACTGATCACGTGGCTATCATGCACTGATCATGTGGCTGATCAGGCAATGATCACGTAGCTACCATGTACTGGTCACGTGACTGATCATGCATTGATCACGTAATTGATCATGCACTGATCATGTGGCTGATCATGCACTGATCACGTGGCTGATCATACACTGATCACATAACTGATCATGCACTGATCACGTGACTGATCATGCACTGATCACGTGGCTATCATGCACTGATCACTTGGCTGGACATACACTGATCACGTGCCTGGTCATGCACTGATCACGTGGCTGATCATGCACTGATCACGTGACTGATCATGCACTGATCTCGTGTCTGATCATGCACTGATCACGTGGCTATCATGCACTGCTCACGTGGCTGATCATGCCATGATCACGCAGCTACCATGTACTGGTCACATGACTGATCATGCACTGATCACGTGACTGATCATGCAGTGATCACGTGGCTATCATGAACTACTCACGTGGCTGATCATGCAATGATCATGTAGCTACCATGTACAGGTCACGTGAATGATCATACACCCATCAGGTGACTGATCATGCACTGATCACGTGGCTATCATGTACTGATCACGAGACTGATCATGCACTGTTCACGTCTATATCATGCACTGATCACATGACTGCCCGTGCACTGATCACGTGGATGATCATACACTAATCTTGTGACAGATCATGCACTGATCACGTGGCTGATCATGCACTGATACCGTGACTGAGCATGGACTGATCACATGACTATCATGTAGTGATCACATGACTTAATGGCACTGATCATGTGACTGATCATGCGCTGATCATGTTTGCTATCATACACTGATCGTGTGCCTCTGGCGGCAATAAACAAAGAGCTGAGTAGGCACGAATCAAACAGTCAGCAGGCAATATCATGGAACTCAGCTGTGAGGAATCATGCTGCTCAGCTGGCAATAATCAAGCAGCTGAGCAGGCAGGAATTACGCAGCACAGCTGGCAATTGTCAAGCAGATGACAGGCAGGATTCGTGCAGCTCACCTGGCAATTGTCAAGCAGATGAGCAGACAGTAATCACGCAGGTCAGCAGGCCCAGTTCACGTGACTGAGCATGCACTGTTCACGTGGCTGATCATACACTGATCACGTGATGATCATGCACTGATCACTTGGATATCATGCACTGATCACGTGGCTGATCATACACTGTTCACGTGTCTGACCATGCACTGATCACGTGGCTGATCATACACTGCTCACGTAACTGATCATGCACTGATCACGTGGCTATCATGCACTGATCACGTGGCTGAACATGCACTGTTCACGTGGCTGATCACACACCTGTCACGTGACATATCATGCACTGATCACGTGGCACTCATGCACTGATCACGTGGCTGATCATACTCTGCTCACGTAACTCATGCACACATCACGTGGCTATCATGCACTGCTCACGTGGCTCGTCATGGAATGATCACGTAGCAACCATATACTGGTAACGTGACTGATCATGCAAAGATCACGTAAATGATCATGCACTGTTCACGTGACTGATCATGTACTGATCACGTGACTGATCATGCACTGACCACGTGGCTATCATGCTCTGCTCACGTGGCTGATCATGCAACGATCACGTAGCAACCATGTACTGGTCACGTGACTGATCATGCACTGATCACGTAATTGATCCTGCAGTGATCACGTGATCACACATGTATCACGTGACTGATCATGCACTGATCCCGTGGCTCTCATGCACTGATAACGTGGCTGATCATGCACTGATCACGTGACTGATCATGCACTGATCTCGTGTCTGATCATGCACTGATCACGTGACTGATCATGCACTGATCTCGTGTCTGATCATGCACTGATCACGTGGCTATCATGCACTGCTCACGTGGCTGATCATGCCATGTTCACGCAGCTACCATGTACTGGTCACATGACTGATCATGCACTGATCACGTGACTGATCATGCAGTGATCACGTGGCTATCATGAACTAATCACGTGGCTGATCATGCAATGATCATGTAGCTACCATGTACAGGTCACGTGAATGATCATACACCCATCAGGTGACTGATCATGCACTGATCACGTGGCTATCATGCACTGATCACGAGACTGATCAAGCACTGTTCACGTCTATATCATGCACTGATCCCATGACTACCCGTGCACTGATCACGTGGATGATCATACACTAATCTTGTGACAGATCATGCACTGATCACGTGGCTGATCATGCACTGATACCGTGACTCAGCATGGACTGATCACAAGACCATCATGTAGTGATCACGTGACTTAATGGCGCTGATCATGTGACTGATCATGCGCTGATCATGTTTGCTATCATACACTGATCATGTGCCTCTGGAGGCAATAAACAAAGAGCTGAGTAGGCACGAATCAAACAGTCAGCAGGCAATAATCATGGAACTCAGCTGTGAGGAATCATGCTGCTCAGCTGGCAATAATCAAGCAGCTGAGCAGGCAGGAATTACGCAGCACAGCTGGCAATTGTCAAGCAGATGACAGGCAGGAATCGTGCAGCTCAGCTGGCAATTGTCAGGCAGATGAGCAGACAGTAATCACGCAGGTCAGCAGGCCCAGATCACGTGACTGAGCATGCACTGTTCACGTGGCTGATCATACACTGTTCACGTGTCTGACCATGCACTGATCACGTGGCTGATCATACACTGCTCACGTAACTGATCATGCACTGATCACGTGGCTATCATGCACTGATCACGTGGCTGAACATGCACTGTTCACGTGGCTGATCACACACCTGTCACGTGACATATCATGCACTGATCACGTGGCACTCATGCACTGATCACGTGGCTGATCATACTCTGCTCACGTAACTGATCATGCACTGATCACGTGGCTGAACATGCACTGTTCACGTGGCTGATCACACACCTGTCACGTGACATATCATGCACTGATCACGTGGCACTCATGCACTGATCACGTGGCTGATCGTACACTGCTCACGTAACTGATCATGCACTGATCACGTGGCTATCATGCACTGATCACGTGGCTGAACATGCACTGTTCACGTGGCTGATCACACACCTGTCACGTGACATATCATGCACTGATCTCGTGGCACTCATGCACTGATCACGTGGCTGATCATACTCTGCACACGTAACTCATGCACACATCACGTGGCTATCATGCACTGCTCACGTGGCTCGTCATGGAATGATCACGTAGCAACCATATACTGGTAACGTGACTGATCATGCAAAGATCACGTAAATGATCATGCACTGTTCACGTGACTGATCATGTACTGATCACGTGACTGATCATGCACTGATCACGTAACTGATCCTGCACTGATCACGTGGCTCATCATGCACTGATCACGTGGCTGATCACACATGTATCACGTGACTGATCATGCACTGATCCCGTGGCTCTCATGCACTGATCACGTGGCTGTCATGCACTGATCACGTGGATATCATGCACTGATCATGTGGCTGATCACACACGTATCACATGACTGATCATGCACTGATCACGTGGCTATCATGCACTGATCACGTGGCTATCATGCACTGATCATGTGGCTGATCAGGCAATGATCACGTAGCTACCATGTACTGGTCACGTGACTGATCATGCACTGATCACGTAATTGATCATGCACTGATCATGTGGCTGATCATGCACTGATCACGTGGCTGATCATACACTGATCACATAACTGATCATGCACTGATCACGTGCCTGGTCATGCACTGATCACGTGGCTGATCATGCACTGATCACGTGACTGATCATGCACTGATCTCGTGCCTGATCATGCACTGATCACGTGGCTATCATGCACTGCTCACGTGGCTGATCATGCAATGATCATGTAGCTACCATGTACAGGTCACGTGAATGATCATACACCCATCAGGTGACTGATCATGCACTGATCACGTGGCTATCATGCACTGATCACGAGACTGATCATGCAATGTCCACGTCTATATCATGCACTGATCACATGACTGCCCGTGCACTGATCACGTGGATGATCATACACTAATCTTCTGACAGATCATGCACTAATCACGTGGCTGATCATGCACTGTTCACGTGGCTGATCATACACTGATCACGTGATGATCATGCACTGATCACTTGGATATCATGCACTGATCACGTGGCTGATCATACACTGCTCACGTAACTGATCATGCACTGATCACGTGGCTATCATGCACTGATCACGTGGCTGACCATGCACTGTTCACGTGGCTGATCACACACTGTCACGTGACATATCATGCACTGATCACGTGGCACTCATGCACTGATCACGTGGCTGATCATACTCTGCTCATGTAACTCATGCACACATCACGTGGCTATCATGCACTGCTCACGTGGCGCATCATGGAATGATCACGTAGCAACCATATACTGGTAACGTGACTGATCATGCAAAGATCACGTAAATGATCATGCACTGTTCATGTGAATGATCATGTACTGATCACGTGACTGATCATGCACTGACAACGTGGCTATCATGCTCTGCTCACCTGGCTGATCATGCAACGATCATGTATCCACCATGTACTGGTCACGTGACTGATCATGCACTGATCACGTAATTGATCCTGCACTGATCACGTGGCTCATCATGCACTGATCACGTGGCTGATCACACATGTATCACGTGACTGATCATGCACTGATCACGTGGCTCTCATGCACTGATCACGTGGCTGTCATGCACTGATCACGTGGCTGATCATACACTGATCACATGACTGATCATGCACTGATCACGTGACTGATCATGCAGTGATCACGTGGCTATCATGAACTACTCACGTGGCTGATCATGCAATGAACATGTAGCTACCATGTACAGGTCACGTGAATGATCATACACCCATCAGGTGACTGATCATGCACTGATGACGTGGCTATCATGCACTGATCACGAGACTGATCATGCACTGTTCACGTGGATGATCATACACTAATCTTGTGACAGATCATGCACTGATCACGTGGCTGATCACACACGTATCACATGACTGATCATGCACTGATCACGTGGCTATCATGCACTGATCACGTGGCTATCATGCATTGATCATGTGGCTGATCAGGCAATGATCACGTAGCTACCATGTACTGGTCACGTGACTGATCATGCACTGATCACGAAATTGATCATGCAATGATCATGTGGCTGATCATGCAGTGATCACGTGGCTGATCATACACTGATCACATAACTGATCATGCACTGATCACGTGACTGATCATGCACTGATCACGTGGCTATCATGCACTGATCACTTGGCTGGACATACACTGATCACGTGCCTGGTCATGCACTGATCACGTGGCTGATCATGCACTGATCACGTGACTGATCATGCACTGATCTCGTGTCTGATCATGCACTGATCACGTGGCTATCATGCACTGCTCACGTGGCTGATCATGCCATGATCACGCAGCTACCATGTACTGGTCACATGACTGATCATGCACTGATCACGTGACTGATCATGCAGTGATCACGTGGCTATCATGAACTACTCACGTGGCTGATCATGCAATGAACATGTAGCTACCATGTACAGGTCACGTGAATGATCATACACCCATCAGGTGACTGATCATGCACTGATCACGTGGCTATCATGCACTGATCACGAGACTGATCAAGCACTGTTCACGTCTATATCATGCACTGATCACATGACTACCCGTGCACTGATCACGTGGATGATCATACACTAATCTTGTGACAGATCATGCACTGATCACGTGGCTGATCATGCACTGATACCGTGACTGAGCATGGACTGATCACATGACTATCATGTAGTGATCACGTGACTTAATGGCGCTGATCATGTGACTGATCATGCGCTGCTCATGTTTGCTATCATATACTGATCATGTGCCTCTGGAGGCAATAAACAAAGAGCTGAGTAGGCACGAATCAAACAGTCAGCAGGCAATAATCATGGAACACAGGTGTGAGGAATCATGCTGCTCAGCTGGCAATAATCAAGCAGCTGAGCAGGCAGGAATTACGCAGCACAGCTGGCAATTGTCAAGCAGATGACAGGCAGGAATCGTGCAGCTCAGCTGGCAATTGTCAAGCAGATGAGCAGACAGTAATCACACAGCTCAGCAGGCCCAGATCACGTGACTGAGCATGCACTGTTCACGTGGCTGATCATACACTGATCACGTGATGATCATGCACTGATCACTTGGATATCATGCACTGATCACGTGGCTGATCATACACTGTTCACGTGTCTGACCATGCACTGATCACGTGGCTGATCATACACTGCTCACGTAACTGATCATGCACTGATCACGTGGCTATCATGCACTGATCACGTGGCTGAACATGCACTGTTCACGTGGCTGATCACACACCTGTCACGTGACATATCATGCACTGATCACGTGGCACTCATGCACTGATCTCGTGGCTGATCATACTCTGCTCACGTAACTCATGCACACATCACGTGGCTATCATGAACTGCTCACGTGGCTCATCATGGAATGATCACGTAGCAACCATATACTGGTAACGTGACTGATCATGCAAAGATCACGTAAATGATCATGCACTGTTCACGTGACTGATCATGTACTGATCACGTGACTGATCATGCACTGACCACGTGGCTATCATGCTCTGCTCACGTGGCTGATCATGCAACGATCACGTAGCAACCATGTACTGGTCACGTTACTGATCATGCACTGATCACGTAATTGATCCTGCACTGATCACGTGGCTCATCATGCACTGATCACGTGGCTGATCACACATGTATCACGTGACTGATCATGCACTGATCATGTGGCTCTCATGCACTGATCACGTGGCTGTCATGCACTGATCACGTGGATATCATGCACTGATCATGTGGCTGATCACACACGTATCACATGACTGATCATGCACTGATCACGTGGCTATCATGCACTGATCACGTGGCTATCATGCACTGATCATGTGGCTGATCAGGCAATGATCACATAGCTACCATGTACTGGTCACGTGACTGATCATGCACTGATCACGTAATTGTTCCTGCACTGATCACGTGGCTCATCATGCACTGATCACGTGGCTGATCACACATGTATCACGTGACTGATCATGCACTGATCACGTGGCTCTCATGCACTGATCACGAGACTGATCATGCACTGTTTACGTCTATATCATGCACTGATCACATGACTGCCTGTGCACTGATCACGTGGATGATCATACACTAATCTTGTGACAGATCATGCACTGATCACGTGGCTGATCATGCACTGATACCGTGACTGAGCATGGACTGATCACATGACTATCATGTAGTGATCACGTGACTTAATGGCGCTGATCATGTGACTGATCATGCGCTGATCATGTTTGCTATCATACACTGATCATGTGCCTCTGGAGGCAATAAACAAAGAGCTGAGTAGGCACGAATCAAACAGTCAGCAGGCAATAATCATGGAACTCAGGTGTGAGGAATCATGCTGCTCAGCTGGCAATAATCAAGCAGCTGAACAGGCAGGAATTACCCAGCACAGCTGGCAATTGTCAAGCAGATGCCAGGCAGGAATCGTGCAGCTCAGCTGGCAATTGTCAAGCAGATGAGCAGACAGTAATCACGCAGCTCAGCAGGCCCAGATCACGTGACTGAGCATGCACTGTTCACGTGGCTGATCATACACTGATCACGTGATGATCATGCACTGATCACTTGGATATCATGCACTGATCACGTGGCTGATCATACACTGTTGACGTGTCTGACCATGCACTGATCACGTGGCTGATCATACACAGCTCACGTAACTGTTCATGCACTAATCACGTAATTGATCATGCACTGATCACGTGGCTGATCATGCACTGATCACGTGGCTATCATGCACTGCTCACATGGCTAATCATGCACTAATCACGTGACTGACCATGCACTGATCACGTGACTGATCATGCACTGATCACGTAATTGATCATGCACTGATCATTTGGCTGTTCATGCACTGATCACGTGACTGACCATGCACTGATCACGTGACTGATCATGCACTGATCATGTTTGCTATCATACACTGATCGTGTGCCTCTGGAGGCAATAAACAAAGAGCTGAGTAGACACGAATCAAACAGTCAGCAGGCAATAATCATGGAACTCAGGTGTGAGGAATCATGCTGCTCAGCTGGCAATAATCAAGCAGCTGAGCAGGCAGGAATTACGCAGAACAGCTGACAATTGTCAAGCAGATGACAGGCAGGAATCCTGCAGCTCAGCTGGCAATTGTCAAGCAGATGAGCAGACAGTAATCACGCAGCTCAGCAGGCCCTGATCACGTGACTGAGCATGCACTGTTCACCTGGCTGATCATACACTGATCACGTGTTTGATCGTGCACTGATCACTTGGATATCATGTACTGATCACGTGGGTGATCATACACTGTTGACGTGTCTGACCATGCACTGATCACGTAGGCTGATCATACACTGCTCACGTAACTGATCATGCACTAATCACGTAATTGATCATGCACTGATCACGTGGCTGATCATGCACTGATCACGTGGCTATCATGCACTGATAACGTGGCTATCATGCACTGCTCACGTGGCTGTTCATGCACTGCTCACGTGGCTGTTCATGCAATGATCTCGTAGCTACCATGTACTGGTCACGTGAGTGATCATGCACTGATCACGTAATTGATCATGCACTGATCATTTGGCTGTTCATGCACTGATCACGTGACTGACCATGCACTGATCACGTGACTGATCATGCACTGATCACGTAATTGAACATGCACTGATCATTTGGCTGATCATGCACTGATCACGTGGCTGATCATGCACTGATCACGTGACTGATCATGCACTGATCACGTGGCTATCATGCACTGCTCACGTGGCTGTTCATGCAATGATCACGTAGCTACCATGTACTGGTCACGTGAGTGATCATGCACTGATCACGTAATTGATCATGCACTGATCAGTTGACTTATCATGCACTGTTCACGTGAGTGATCATGCACTGATCACGTGACTGATCATGCACTGATCTCGTGGCTATCATGCACGGCTCATGTGGCTGATCATGCACTGATCACGTGGCTATCATGCACTGATCACATGGCTGGTCATACAATGATCACGTGACTGATCATGCACTGATCACGTGACTGATCATGCACTGATCACGTGGCTATCATGCACTGTTCACGTGGCTGATCATATACTGATCACCTGCCTGGTCATGCACAGATCACGTGACTAATCATGAACTGATCACGTAGCAGTCATTCACTGATCACCTGGCTGATCATGGACTGATCACGTGGCTATCATGCTCTGCTCACATGGCTGATCATGCAACGATCACGTAGCATCCATGTACTGGTCACGTGACTGATCATGCACTGATCACGTAATTGATCCGGCACTGATCACGTGGCTCATCATGCACTGATCACGTGGCTGATCACACATGTATCACGTGACTGATCATGCACTGATCCCGTGGCTCTCATGCACTGATCACGTGGCTGTCATGCACTGATCACGTGGATATCATGCACTGATCACGTGGCTGATCATACACTGCTCACGTAACTGATCATGCACTGATCACGTGGCTATCATGCACTGATCACGTGGCTGAACATGCACTGTTCACGTGGCTGATCACACACCTGTCACGTGACATATCATGCACTGATCACGTGGAACTCATGCACTGATCACGTGGCTGATCATACTCTGCTCACGTAACTCATGCACACATCACGTGGCTATCATGCACTGCTCACGTGGCTCGTCATGGAATGATCACGTAGCAACCATATACTGGTAACGTGACTGATCATGCAAAGATCACGTAAATGATCATGCACTGTTCACGTGTCTGATCATGTACTGATCACGTGACCGATCATGCACTGACCACGTGGCTATCATGCTCTGCTCACGTGGCTGATCATGCAACGATCACGTAGCAACCATGTACTGGTCACGTGACTGATCATGCACTGATCACGTAATTGATCCTGCACTGATCACGTGGCTCATCATGCACTGATCACGTGGCTGATCACACATGTATCACGTGACTGATCATGCACTGATCCCGTGGCTCTCATGCACTGATCACGTGGCTGTCATGCACTGATCACGTGGATATCATGCACTGATCTTGTGGCTGATCACACACGTATCACATGACTGATCATGCACTGATCACGTGGCTATCATGCACTGATCACGTGGCTATCATGCACTGATCACGTGGCTTATCAGGCAATGATCACGAAGCTACCATGTACTGGTCACGTAACTGATCATGCACTGAGCACGTAATTGATCATGCACTGATCATGTGGCTGATCATGCACTGATCACGTGGCTGATCATACACTGATCACATAACTGATCATGCACTGATCACGTGACTGAGCATGCACTGATCACGTGCCTGGTCATGCATTGATCACGTGGCTGATCATGCACTGATCACGTGACTGATCATGCACTGATCTCGTGTCTGATCATGCACTGATCACGTGGCTATCATGCACTGCTCACGTGGCTGATCATGCCATGATCACGCAGCTACCATGTACTGGTCACATGACTGATCATGCACTGATCACGTGACTGATCATGCAGTGATCACGTGGCTATCATGAACTACTCACGTGGCTGATCATCCAATGATCATGTAGCTACCATGTACAGGTCACGTGAATGATCATACACCCATCAGGTGACTGATCATGCACTGATCACGTGGCTATCATGCACTGATCACGAGACTGATCATGCACTGTTCACGTCTATATCATGCACTGATCACATGACTGCCCGTGCACTGATCACGTGGATGATCATACACTAATCTTGTGACAGATCATGCACTGATCACGTGGCTGATCATGCACTGATACCGTGACTGAGCATGGACTGATCACATGAGTATCATGTAGTGATCACGTGACTTAATGGCGCTGATCATGTGACTGATCATGCGCTGATCATGTTTGCTATCATACACTGATCATGTGCCTCTGGAGGCAATAAACAAAGAGCTGAGTAGGCACGAATCAAACAATCAGCAGGCAATAATCATGGAACACAGGTGTGAGGAATCATGCTACTCAGCTGGCAATAATCAAGCAGCTGAGCATTCAGGAATCGTGCAGCTCAGCTGGCAATTGTCAAGCAGATGAGCAGACAGTAATCACGCAGCTCAGCAGGCCCAGATCACGTGACTGAGCATGCACTGTTCACGTGGCTGATCATACACTGATCACGTGGCTATCATGCACTGATCACGTGGCTATCATGCACTGATCACGTGGCTGATCAGGCAATGATCACGTAGCTACCATGTACTGGTCACGTGACTGATCATGCACTGAGCACGTAATTGATCATGCACTGATCATGTGGCTGATCATGCACTGATCATGTGGCTGATCATACACTGATCACATAACTGATCATGCACTGATCACGTGACTGATCATGCACTGATCACGTGGCTCTCATGCACTGATCACGTGGCTCTCATGCACTGATCACGTGGATATCATGCACTGATCACGTGGCTGATCACACACGTATCACATGACTGATCATGCACTGATCACGTGGCTATCATGCACTGATCACGTGGCTATCATGCACTGATCATGTGGCTGATCAGGCAATGATCACATAGCTACCATGTACTGGTCACGTGACTGATCATGCACTGATCACGTAATTGTTCCTGCACTGATCACGTGGCTCATCATGCACTGATCACGTGGCTGATCACACATGTATCACGTGACTGATCATGCACTGATCACGTGGCTCTCATGCACTGTTCACGAGACTGATCATGCACTGTTTACGTCTATATCATGCACTGATCACATGACTGCCTGTGCACTGATCACGTGGATGATCATACACTAATCTTGTGACAGATCATGCACTGATCACGTGGCTGATCATGCACTGATACCGTGACTGAGCATGGACTGATCACATGACTATCATGTAGTGATCATGTGACTTAATGGCGCTGATCATGTGACTGATCATGCGCTGATCATGTTTGCTATCATACACTGATCATGTGCCTCTGGAGGCAATAAACAAAGAGCTGAGTAGGCACGAATCAAACAGTCAGCAGGCAATAATCATGGAACTCAGGTGTGAGGAATCATGCTGCTCAGCTGGCAATAATCAAGCAGCTGAACAGGCAGGAATTACCCAGCACAGCTGGCAATTGTCAAGCAGATGACAGGCAGGAATCGTGCAGCTCAGCTGGCAATTGTCAAGCAGATGAGCAGACAGTAATCACGCAGCTCAGCAGGCCCAGATCACGTGACTGAGCATGCACTGTTCACGTGGCTGATCATACACTGATCACGTGATGATCATGCACTGATCACTTGGATATCATGCACTGATCACGTGGCTGATCATACACTGTTGACGTGTCTGACCATGCACTGATCACGTGGCTGATCATACACAGCTCACGTAACTGTTCATGCACTAATCACGTAATTGATCATGCACTGATCACGTGGCTGATCATGCACTGATCACGTGGCTATCATGCACTGATCACATGGCTAATCATGCACTAATCACGTGACTGACCATGCACTGATCACGTGACTGATCATGCACTGATCACGTAATTGATCATGCACTGATCATTTGGCTGTTCATGCACTGATCACGTGACTGACCATGCACTGATCACGTGACTGATCATGCACTGATCACGTAATTGATCATGCACTGATTATTTGGCTGATCATGCACTGATCACGTGGCTCATCATGCACTGATCACGTGACTGATCATGCACTGATCACGTGGCTATCATGCACTGCTCACGTGGCTGTTCATGTAATGATCACGTAGCTACCATGTACTGGTCACGTGAGTGATCATGCACTGATCACGTAATTGATCATGCACTGATCAGTTGACTTATCATGCACTGTTCACGTGAGTGATCATGCACTGATCACGTGACTGATCATGCACTGATCACGTGGCTATCATGCACTGATCACGTGGCTGATCATGCACTGATCACGTGGCTATCATGCACTGATCACGTGGCTGATCATGCACTGATCACGTGACTGATCATGCACTGATCACGTGACTGATCATGCACTGATCACGTGGCTGATCATGCACTGATCACGTGGCTGATCATGCACTGATCACGTGACTGATCATGCACTGATCACGTGACTGATCATGCACTGATCACGTAGCTGATCATGCACTGATCACGTGACTGATCATGCACTGATCACGTGGCTGATCATGCACTGATCACGTGGCTATCATGCACTGATCACGTGGCTGATCATGCACTGATACCGTGACTGAGCATGGACTGATCACATGACTATCATGTAGTGATCACGTGACTTAATGGCGCTGATCATGTGACTGATCATGCGCTGATCATGTTTGCTATCATACACTGATCATGTGCCTCTGGAGGCAATAAACAAAGAGCTGAGTAGGCACGAATCAAACAGTCAGCAGGCAATAATCATGGAACTCAGGTGTGAGGAATCATGCTGCTCAGCTGGCAATAATCAAGCAGCTGAGCAGGCAGGAATTACGCAGAACAGCTGACAATTGTCAAGCAGATGACAGGCAGGAATCGTGCAGCTCAGCTGGCAATTGTCAAGCAGATGAGCAGACAGTAATCACGCAGCTCAGCAGGCCCTGATCACGTGACTGAGCATGCACTGTTCACGTGGCTGATCATACACTGATCACGTGTTGATCATGCACTGATCACTTGGATATCATGCACTGATCACGTGGCTGATCATACACTGTTCACGTGTCTGACCATGCACTGATCACGTAGGCTGATCATACACTGCTCACGTAACTGATCATGCACTGATCACGTGGCTGATCATGCACTGATCACGTGGCTGATCATGCACTGATCACGTGGCTGATCATGCACTGATCACGTGGCTGATCATGCACTGATCACGTGGCTGATCATGCACTGATCACGTGGCTGATCATGCACTGATCACGTAGCTATCATGCACTGATCACGTGACTGATCATGCACTGATCACGTAATTGATCATGCACTGATCACGTGGCTGATCATGCACTGATCACGTGACTGATCATGCACTGATCACGTGACTGATCATGCACTGATCACGTAACTGATCATGCACTGATCACGTGGCTGATCATGCACTGATCACGTGGCTGATCATGCACTGATCACGTGACTGATCATGCACTGATCACGTGGCTATCATGCACTGATCACGTGGCTGATCATGCACTGATCACGTAGCTATCATGCACTGATCACGTGACTGATCATGCACTGATCACGTGACTGATCATGCACTGATCACGTGACTGATCATGCACTGATCACGTGGCTGATCATGCACTGATCACGTGACTGATCATGCACTGATCACGTGGCTATCATGCACTGATCACGTGGCTGATCATGCACTGATCACGTGGCTATCATGCACTGATCACGTGGCTGATCATGCACTGATCACGTGACTGATCATGCACTGATCACGTGACTGATCATGCACTGATCACGTGGCTATCATGCACTGATCACGTGGCTGATCATGCACTGATCACGTGCCTGATCATGCACTGATCACGTGACTGATCATGCACTGATCACGTAGCTGTCATGCACTGATCACGTGGCTGATCATGCACTGATCACGTGGCTATCATGCACTGCTCACGTGGCTGATCATGCACTGATCACGTAGCAACCATGCACTGGTCACGTGACTGATCATGCACTGATCACGAACTGATCATGCACTGATCACGTGGCTGATCATGCACTGATCACGTGGCTGATCACACATGATCACGTGACTGATCATGCACTGATCACGTGGCTATCATGCACTGATCACGTGGCTGTCATGCACTGATCACGTGGATATCATGCACTGATCACGTGGCTGATCATACACTGATCACGTAACTGATCATGCACTGATCACGTGGCTATCATGCACTGATCACGTGGCTGAACATGCACTGATCACGTGGCTGATCACACCTGTCACGTGACATATCATGCACTGATCACGTGGCACTCATGCACTGATCACGTGGCTGATCATACTCTGCTCACGTAACTCATGCACACATCACGTGGCTATCATGCACTGCTCACGTGGCTGTCATGCAATGATCACGTAGCAACCATATACTGGTCACGTGACTGATCATGCACTGATCACGTAAATGATCATGCACTGTTCACGTGACTGATCATGCACTGATCACGTGACTGATCATGCACTGATCACGTGGCTATCATGCACTGCTCACGTGGCTGATCATGCAACGATCACGTAGCAACCATGTACTGGTCACGTGACTGATCATGCACTGATCACGTAATTGATCATGCACTGATCACGTGGCTCATCATGCACTGATCACGTGGCTGATCACACATGTATCACGTGACTGATCATGCACTGATCACGTGGCTCATGCACTGATCACGTGGCTGTCATGCACTGATCACGTGGATATCATGCACTGATCACGTGGCTGATCACACACGTATCACATGACTGATCATGCACTGATCACGTGGCTATCATGCACTGATCACGTGGCTATCATGCACTGATCACGTGGCTGATCATGCAATGATCACGTAGCTACCATGTACTGGTCACGTGACTGATCATGCACTGATCACGTAATTGATCATGCACTGATCATGTGGCTGATCATGCACTGATCACGTGGCTGATCATGCACTGATCACATAACTGATCATGCACTGATCACGTGACTGATCATGCACTGATCACGTGGCTATCATGCACTGATCACGTGGCTGTCATGCACTGATCACGTGGCTATCATGCACTGATCACGTGGCTGATCATGCACTGATCACGTGACTGATCATGCACTGATCACGTGGCTATCATGCACTGATCACGTGGCTATCATGCACTGATCACGTGGCTGATCATGCACTGATCACGTAGCTATCATGCACTGATCACGTGACTGATCATGCACTGATCACGTGGCTGATCATGCACTGATCACGTGGCTGATCATGCACTGATCACGTGGCTGATCATACATGATCACGTGACTGATCATGCACTGATCACGTGGCTATCATGCACTGATCACGAGACTGATCATGCACTGTTCACGTCTATATCATGCACTGATCACATGACTGCCCGTGCACTGATCACGTGGATGATCATACACTAATCTTGTGACAGATCATGCACTGATCACGTGGCTGATCATGCACTGATACCGTGACTGAGCATGGACTGATCACATGACTATCATGTAGTGATCACGTGACTTAATGGCGCTGATCATGTGACTGATCATGCGCTGATCATGTTTGCTATCATACACTGATCATGTGCCTCTGGAGGCAATAAACAAAGAGCTGAGTAGGCACGAATCAAACAGTCAGCAGGCAATAATCATGGAACTCAGGTGTGAGGAATCATGCTGCTCAGCTGGCAATAATCAAGCAGCTGAGCAGGCAGGAATTACGCAGCACAGCTGGCAATTGTCAAGCAGATGACAGGCAGGAATCGTGCAGCTCAGCTGGCAATTGTCAAGCAGATGAGCAGACAGTAATCACGCAGCTCAGCAGGCCCAGATCACGTGACTGAGCATGCACTGTTCACGTGGCTGATCATACACTGATCACGTGATGATCATGCACTGATCACTTGGATATCATGCACTGATCACGTGGCTGATCATACACTGTTCACGTGTCTGACCATGCACTGATCACGTGGCTGATCATACACTGCTCACGTAACTGATCATGCACTGATCACGTGGCTGATCATGCACTGATCACGTGGCTGATCATGCACTGATCACGTGGCTGATCATGCACTGATCACGTGGCTGATCATGCACTGATCACGTGACTGATCATGCACTGATCACGTGACTGATCATGCACTGATCACGTAACTGATCATGCACTGATCACGTGGCTGATCATGCACTGATCACGTGACTGATCATGCACTGATCACGTGACTGATCATGCACTGATCACGTGACTGATCATGCACTGATCACGTGGCTGATCATGCACTGATCACGTGGCTGATCATGCACTGATCACGTGACTGATCATGCACTGATCACGTGGCTATCATGCACTGATCACGTGGCTGATCATGCACTGATCACGTAGCTACCATGCACTGGTCACGTGACTGATCATGCACTGATCACGTAATTGATCATGCACTGATCACGTGGCTGATCATGCACTGATCACGTGACTGATCATGCACTGATCACGTGACTGATCATGCACTGATCACGTGACTGATCATGCACTGATCATTGGCTGATCATGCACTGATCACGTGGCTGATCATGCACTGATCACGTGACTGATCATGCACTGATCACGTGGCTATCATGCACTGATCACGTGGCTGATCATGCACTGATCACGTAGCTATCATGCACTGATCACGTGACTGATCATGCACTGATCACGTGATCATGCACTGATCACGTGACTGATCATGCACTGATCACGTGACTGATCATGCACTGATCACGTGACTGATCATGCACTGATCACGTGGCTATCATGCACTGATCACGTGGCTGATCATGCACTGATCACGTGGCTATCATGCACTGATCACATGGCTGATCATGCACTGATCACGTGACTGATCATGCACTGATCACGTGACTGATCATGCACTGATCACGTGGCTATCATGCACTGATCACGTGGCTGATCATGCACTGATCACGTGACTGATCATGCACTGATCACGTGACTGATCATGCACTGATCACGTAGCATCATGCACTGATCACGTGGCTGATCATGCACTGATCACGTGGCTATCATGCACTGATCACGTGGCTATCATGCACTGATCACGTGGCTGATCATGCACTGATACCGTGACTGAGCATGGACTGATCACATGACTATCATGTAGTGATCACGTGACTTAATGGCGCTGATCATGTGACTGATCATGCGCTGATCATGTTTGCTATCATACACTGATCATGTGCCTCTGGAGGCAATAAACAAAGAGCTGAGTAGGCACGAATCAAACAGTCAGCAGGCAATAATCATGGAACTCAGGTGTGAGGAATCATGCTGCTCAGCTGGCAATAATCAAGCAGCTGAGCAGGCAGGAATTACGCAGCACAGCTGGCAATTGTCAAGCAGATGACAGGCAGGAATCGTGCAGCTCAGCTGGCAATTGTCAAGCAGATGAGCAGACAGTAATCACGCAGCTCAGCAGGCCCTGATCACGTGACTGAGCATGCACTGTTCACGTGGCTGATCATACACTGATCACGTGATGATCATGCACTGATCACTTGGATATCATGCACTGATCACGTGGCTGATCATACACTGTTCACGTGTCTGACCATGCACTGATCACGTGGCTGATCATACACTGCTCACGTAACTGATCATGCACTGATCACGTGGCTGATCATGCACTGATCACGTGGCTGATCATGCACTGATCACGTGGCTGATCATGCACTGATCACGTGGCTATCATGCACTGATCACGTGGCTGATCATGCACTGATCACGTGGCTGATCATGCACTGATCACGTAGCTATCATGCACTGATCACGTGACTGATCATGCACTGATCACGTAACTGATCATGCACTGATCACGTGGCTGATCATGCACTGATCACGTGACTGATCATGCACTGATCACGTGACTGATCATGCACTGATCACGTGACTGATCATGCACTGATCACGTGGCTGATCATGCACTGATCACGTGGCTGATCATGCACTGATCACGTGACTGATCATGCACTGATCACGTGGCTATCATGCACTGATCACGTGGCTGATCATGCACTGATCACGTAGCTATCATGCACTGATCACGTGACTGATCATGCACTGATCACGTGACTGATCA
This sequence comes from Bos javanicus, assembly GCF_032452875.1. Taxonomy (NCBI): domain Eukaryota; kingdom Metazoa; phylum Chordata; class Mammalia; order Artiodactyla; family Bovidae; genus Bos; species Bos javanicus. Next base: position 122,383 of record NW_026894260.1, on the reverse strand, counting down.
TGCACTGATCACGTGACTGATCATGCACTGATCACGTGGCTGATCATGCACTGATCACGTGACTGATCATGCACTGATCACGTGGCTATCATGCACTGATCACGTGGCTGATCATGCACTGATCACGTGGCTATCATGCACTGATCACGTGGCTGATCATGCACTGATCACGTGACTGATCATGCACTGATCACGTGACTGATCATGCACTGATCACGTGGCTGATCATGCACTGATCACGTGGCTGATCATGCACTGATCACGTGACTGATCATGCACTGATCACGTGACTGATCATGCACTGATCACGTAGCTGATCATGCACTGATCACGTGGCTGATCATGCACTGATCACGTGGCTATCATGCACTGATCACGTGGCTGATCATGCACTGATCACGTAGCAATCATGCACTGGTCACGTGACTGATCATGCACTGATCACGTAATTGATCATGCACTGATCACGTGGCTGATCATGCACTGATCACGTGGCTGATCACACATGATCACGTGACTGATCATGCACTGATCACGTGGCTATCATGCACTGATCACGTGGCTGATCATGCACTGATCACGTGGCTATCATGCACTGATCACGTGGCTGATCATGCACTGATCACGTAACTGATCATGCACTGATCACGTGGCTATCATGCACTGATCACGTGGCTGATCATGCACTGTTCACGTGGCTGATCACACACCTGTCACGTGACATATCATGCACTGATCACGTGGACTCATGCACTGATCACGTGGCTGATCATACTCTGCTCACGTAACTCATGCACACATCACGTGGCTATCATGCACTGATCACGTGGCTCATGGAATGATCACGTAGCAACCATATACTGGTCACGTGACTGATCATGCACTGATCACGTAAATGATCATGCACTGTTCACGTGACTGATCATGCACTGATCACGTGACTGATCATGCACTGATCACGTGGCTATCATGCACTGCTCACGTGGCTGATCATGCAACGATCACGTAGCAACCATGTACTGGTCACGTGACTGATCATGCACTGATCACGTAATTGATCATGCACTGATCACGTGGCTCATCATGCACTGATCACGTGGCTGATCACACATGATCACGTGACTGATCATGCACTGATCACGTGGCTCTCATGCACTGATCACGTGGCTGTCATGCACTGATCACGTGGATATCATGCACTGATCACGTGGCTGATCACACACGATCACATGACTGATCATGCACTGATCACGTGGCTATCATGCACTGATCACGTGGCTATCATGCACTGATCACGTGGCTGATCATGCAATGATCACGTAGCTACCATGTACTGGTCACGTGACTGATCATGCACTGATCACGTAATTGATCATGCACTGATCACGTGGCTGATCATGCACTGATCACGTGGCTGATCATACACTGATCACGTAACTGATCATGCACTGATCACGTGACTGATCATGCACTGATCACGTGGCTATCATGCACTGATCACGTGGCTGATCATGCACTGATCACGTGGCTATCATGCACTGATCACGTGGCTGATCATGCACTGATCACGTGACTGATCATGCACTGATCACGTGGCTGATCATGCACTGATCACGTGGCTATCATGCACTGATCACGTGGCTGATCATGCAATGATCACGTAGCTACCATGTACTGGTCACGTGACTGATCATGCACTGATCACGTGATTGATCATGCACTGATCACGTGGCTGATCATGCACTGATCACGTGGCTGATCACACATGATCACGTGACTGATCATGCACTGATCACGTGGCTATCATGCACTGATCACGAGACTGATCATGCACTGTTTACGTCTATATCATGCACTGATCACATGACTGCCATGCACTGATCACGTGGATGATCATACACTAATCTTGTGACAGATCATGCACTGATCACGTGGCTGATCATGCACTGATACCGTGACTGAGCATGGACTGATCACATGACTATCATGTAGTGATCACGTGACTTAATGGCGCTGATCATGTGACTGATCATGCGCTGATCATGTTTGCTATCATACACTGATCATGTGCCTCTGGAGGCAATAAACAAAGAGCTGAGTAGGCACGAATCAAACAGTCAGCAGGCAATAATCATGGAACTCAGGTGTGAGGAATCATGCTGCTCAGCTGGCAATAATCAAGCAGCTGAACAGGCAGGAATTACGCAGCACAGCTGGCAATTGTCAAGCAGATGACAGGCAGGAATCGTGCAGCTCAGCTGGCAATTGTCAAGCAGATGAGCAGACAGTAATCACGCAGCTCAGCAGGCCCAGATCACGTGACTGAGCATGCACTGTTCACGTGGCTGATCATACACTGATCACGTGATGATCATGCACTGATCACTTGGATATCATGCACTGATCACGTGGCTGATCATACACTGTTCACGTGTCTGACCATGCACTGATCACGTGGCTGATCATACACAGCTCACGTAACTGATCATGCACTGATCACGTGGCTGATCATGCACTGATCACGTGGCTGATCATGCACTGATCACGTGGCTATCATGCACTGATCACGTGGCTGATCATGCACTGATCACGTGACTGATCATGCACTGATCACGTGACTGATCATGCACTGATCACGTAACTGATCATGCACTGATCACGTGGCTGATCATGCACTGATCACGTGACTGATCATGCACTGATCACGTGACTGATCATGCACTGATCACGTGACTGATCATGCACTGATCACGTGGCTGATCATGCACTGATCACGTGGCTGATCATGCACTGATCACGTGACTGATCATGCACTGATCACGTGGCTATCATGCACTGATCACGTGGCTGATCATGCACTGATCACGTAGCTACCATGCACTGGTCACGTGACTGATCATGCACTGATCACGTAATTGATCATGCACTGATCACGTGACTGATCATGCACTGATCACGTGGCTGATCATGCACTGATCACGTGACTGATCATGCACTGATCACGTGGCTATCATGCACTGATCACGTGGCTGATCATGCACTGATCACGTGGCTATCATGCACTGATCACATGGCTGATCATGCACTGATCACGTGACTGATCATGCACTGATCACGTGACTGATCATGCACTGATCACGTGGCTATCATGCACTGATCACGTGGCTGATCATGCACTGATCACGTGACTGATCATGCACTGATCACGTGACTGATCATGCACTGATCACGTAGCATCATGCACTGATCACGTGGCTGATCATGCACTGATCACGTGGCTGATCATGCACTGATCACGTGGCTATCATGCACTGATCACGTGGCTGATCATGCACTGATACCGTGACTGAGCATGGACTGATCACATGACTATCATGTAGTGATCACGTGACTTAATGGCGCTGATCATGTGACTGATCATGCGCTGATCATGTTTGCTATCATACACTGATCATGTGCCTCTGGAGGCAATAAACAAAGAGCTGAGTAGGCACGAATCAAACAGTCAGCAGGCAATAATCATGGAACTCAGGTGTGAGGAATCATGCTGCTCAGCTGGCAATAATCAAGCAGCTGAGCAGGCAGGAATTACGCAGCACAGCTGGCAATTGTCAAGCAGATGACAGGCAGGAATCGTGCAGCTCAGCTGGCAATTGTCAAGCAGATGAGCAGACAGTAATCACGCAGCTCAGCAGGCCCTGATCACGTGACTGAGCATGCACTGTTCACGTGGCTGATCATACACTGATCACGTGTTGATCATGCACTGATCACTTGGATATCATGCACTGATCACGTGGCTGATCATACACTGTTCACGTGTCTGACCATGCACTGATCACGTGGCTGATCATACACTGCTCACGTAACTGATCATGCACTGATCACGTGGCTGATCATGCACTGATCACGTGGCTGATCATGCACTGATCACGTGGCTGATCATGCACTGATCACGTGGCTATCATGCACTGATCACGTGGCTGATCATGCACTGATCACGTGGCTGATCATGCACTGATCACGTAGCTACCATGCACTGATCACGTGACTGATCATGCACTGATCACGAATTGATCATGCACTGATCACGTGGCTGATCATGCACTGATCACGTGACTGATCATGCACTGATCACGTGACTGATCATGCACTGATCACGTAACTGATCATGCACTGATCACGTGGCTGATCATGCACTGATCACGTGGCTGATCATGCACTGATCACGTGACTGATCATGCACTGATCACGTGGCTATCATGCACTGATCACGTGGCTGATCATGCACTGATCACGTAGATCATGCACTGATCACGTGACTGATCATGCACTGATCACGTGATCATGCACTGATCACGTGACTGATCATGCACTGATCACGTGACTGATCATGCACTGATCACGTGGCTATCATGCACTGATCACGTGGCTGATCATGCACTGATCACGTGGCTATCATGCACTGATCACGTGGCTGATCATGCACTGATCACGTGACTGATCATGCACTGATCACGTGACTGATCATGCACTGATCACGTGGCTATCATGCACTGATCACGTGGCTGATCATGCACTGATCACGTGACTGATCATGCACTGATCACGTGACTGATCATGCACTGATCACGTGGCTGATCATGCACTGATCACGTGGCTGATCATGCACTGATCACGTGGCTATCATGCACTGCTCACGTGGCTGATCATGCACTGATCACGTAGCTATCATGCACTGATCACGTGACTGATCATGCACTGATCACGTAATGATCCTGCACTGATCACGTGGCTGATCATGCACTGATCACGTGGCTGATCACACATGATCACGTGACTGATCATGCACTGATCACGTGGCTATCATGCACTGATCACGTGGCTGTCATGCACTGATCACGTGGCTATCATGCACTGATCACGTGGCTGATCACACTGCTCACGTAACTGATCATGCACTGATCACGTGGCTATCATGCACTGATCACGTGGCTGAACATGCACTGATCACGTGGCTGATCACACACTGTCACGTGACATATCATGCACTGATCACGTGGAACTCATGCACTGATCACGTGGCTGATCACACTCTGCTCACGTAACTCATGCACACATCACGTGGCTATCATGCACTGCTCACGTGGCTGTCATGGAATGATCACGTAGCAACCATATACTGGTCACGTGACTGATCATGCACTGATCACGTAAATGATCATGCACTGTTCACGTGACTGATCATGCACTGATCACGTGACTGATCATGCACTGATCACGTGGCTATCATGCACTGCTCACGTGGCTGATCATGCAACGATCACGTAGCAACCATGTACTGGTCACGTGACTGATCATGCACTGATCACGTAATTGATCATGCACTGATCACGTGGCTCATCATGCACTGATCACGTGGCTGATCACACATGTATCACGTGACTGATCATGCACTGATCACGTGGCTCTCATGCACTGATCACGTGGCTGTCATGCACTGATCACGTGGATATCATGCACTGATCACGTGGCTGATCACACACGTATCACATGACTGATCATGCACTGATCACGTGGCTATCATGCACTGATCACGTGGCTATCATGCACTGATCACGTGGCTGATCATGCAATGATCACGTAGCTACCATGTACTGGTCACGTGACTGATCATGCACTGATCACGTAATTGATCATGCACTGATCACGTGGCTGATCATGCACTGATCACGTGGCTGATCATGCACTGATCACATAACTGATCATGCACTGATCACGTGACTGATCATGCACTGATCACGTGGCTATCATGCACTGATCACGTGGCTGACATACACTGATCACGTGCCTGATCATGCACTGATCACGTGGCTGATCATGCACTGATCACGTGACTGATCATGCACTGATCACGTGTCTGATCATGCACTGATCACGTGGCTATCATGCACTGCTCACGTGGCTGATCATGCCATGATCACGCAGCTACCATGTACTGGTCACATGACTGATCATGCACTGATCACGTGACTGATCATGCAGTGATCACGTGGCTATCATGCACTACTCACGTGGCTGATCATGCAATGATCATGTAGCTACCATGTACAGGTCACGTGAATGATCATACACCCATCAGGTGACTGATCATGCACTGATCACGTGGCTATCATGCACTGATCACGAGACTGATCATGCACTGATCACGTCTATATCATGCACTGATCACATGACTGCCCATGCACTGATCACGTGGATGATCATACACTAATCTTGTGACAGATCATGCACTGATCACGTGGCTGATCATGCACTGATACCGTGACTGAGCATGGACTGATCACATGACTATCATGTAGTGATCACGTGACTTAATGGCGCTGATCATGTGACTGATCATGCGCTGATCATGTTTGCTATCATACACTGATCATGTGCCTCTGGAGGCAATAAACAAAGAGCTGAGTAGGCACGAATCAAACAGTCAGCAGGCAATAATCATGGAACTCAGGTGTGAGGAATCATGCTGCTCAGCTGGCAATAATCAAGCAGCTGAACAGGCAGGAATTACGCAGCACAGCTGGCAATTGTCAAGCAGATGACAGGCAGGAATCGTGCAGCTCAGCTGGCAATTGTCAAGCAGATGAGCAGACAGTAATCACGCAGCTCAGCAGGCCCAGATCACGTGACTGAGCATGCACTGTTCACGTGGCTGATCATACACTGATCACGTGATGATCATGCACTGATCACTTGGATATCATGCACTGATCACGTGGCTGATCATACACTGTTCACGTGTCTGACCATGCACTGATCACGTGGCTGATCATACACTGCTCACGTAACTGATCATGCACTGATCACGTGGCTATCATGCACTGATCACGTGGCTGAACATGCACTGTTCACGTGGCTGATCACACACCTGTCACGTGACATATCATGCACTGATCACGTGGCACTCATGCACTGATCACGTGGCTGATCATACTCTGCTCACGTAACTCATGCACACATCACGTGGCTATCATGCACTGCTCACGTGGCTCGTCATGGAATGATCACGTAGCAACCATATACTGGTCACGTGACTGATCATGCACAGATCACGTAAATGATCATGCACTGTTCACGTGACTGATCATGTACTGATCACGTGACTGATCATGCACTGATCACGTGGCTATCATGCTCTGCTCACGTGGCTGATCATGCAACGATCACGTAGCAACCATGTACTGGTCACGTGACTGATCATGCACTGATCACGTAATTGATCCTGCACTGATCACGTGGCTCATCATGCACTGATCACGTGGCTGATCACACATGTATCACGTGACTGATCATGCACTGATCACGTGGCTATCATGCACTGATCACGTGGCTGTCATGCACTGATCACGTGGATATCATGCACTGATCACGTGGCTGATCATGCACTGATCACGTGACTGATCATGCACTGATCACGTGGCTGATCATGCACTGATCACGTGGCTGATCATGCACTGATCACGTGGCTGATCATGCACTGATCACGTGGCTGATCATGCACTGATCACGTGACTGATCATGCACTGATCACGTGACTGATCATGCACTGATCACGTGGCTGATCATGCACTGATCACGTGGCTGATCATGCACTGATCACGTGGCTGATCATGCACTGATCACGTGACTGATCATGCACTGATCACGTGGCTATCATGCACTGATCACGTGGCTGATCATGCACTGATCACGTAGCTATCATGCACTGATCACGTGACTGATCATGCACTGATCACGTGACTGATCATGCACTGATCACGTGACTGATCATGCACTGATCACGTGACTGATCATGCACTGATCACGTGACTGATCATGCACTGATCACGTGGCTATCATGCACTGATCACGTGGCTGATCATGCACTGATCACGTGGCTATCATGCACTGATCACATGGCTGATCATGCACTGATCACGTGACTGATCATGCACTGATCACGTGACTGATCATGCACTGATCACGTGGCTATCATGCACTGATCACGTGGCTGATCATGCACTGATCACGTGACTGATCATGCACTGATCACGTGACTGATCATGCACTGATCACGTAGCATCATGCACTGATCACGTGGCTGATCATGCACTGATCACGTGGCTATCATGCACTGCTCACGTGGCTGATCATGCACTGATCACGTAGCAATCATGCACTGATCACGTGACTGATCATGCACTGATCACGTAACTGATCATGCACTGATCACGTGGCTGATCATGCACTGATCACGTGGCTGATCATGCACTGATCACGTGACTGATCATGCACTGATCACGTGGCTATCATGCACTGATCACGTGGCTGATCATGCACTGATCACGTGGCTGATCATGCACTGATCACGTGGCTGATCATACACTGATCACGTAACTGATCATGCACTGATCACGTGGCTATCATGCACTGATCACGTGGCTGAACATGCACTGTTCACGTGGCTGATCACACACCTGTCACGTGACATATCATGCACTGATCACGTGGCACTCATGCACTGATCACGTGGCTGATCATACTCTGCACACGTAACTCATGCACACATCACGTGGCTATCATGCACTGCTCACGTGGCTGTCATGGAATGATCACGTAGCAACCATATACTGGTCACGTGACTGATCATGCACTGATCACGTAAATGATCATGCACTGTTCACGTGACTGATCATGCACTGATCACGTGACTGATCATGCACTGATCACGTGGCTATCATGCACTGCTCACGTGGCTGATCATGCACGATCACGTAGCAACCATGTACTGGTCACGTGACTGATCATGCACTGATCACGTAATTGATCATGCACTGATCACGTGGCTCATCATGCACTGATCACGTGGCTGATCACACATGATCACGTGACTGATCATGCACTGATCACGTGGCTATCATGCACTGATCACGTGGCTGTCATGCACTGATCACGTGGATATCATGCACTGATCACGTGGCTGATCACACACGTATCACATGACTGATCATGCACTGATCACGTGGCTATCATGCACTGATCACGTGGCTATCATGCACTGATCACGTGGCTGATCATGCAATGATCACGTAGCTACCATGTACTGGTCACGTGACTGATCATGCACTGATCACGTAATTGATCATGCACTGATCACGTGGCTGATCATGCACTGATCACGTGGCTGATCATGCACTGATCACGTGACTGATCATGCACTGATCACGTGACTGATCATGCACTGATCACGTGGCTGATCATGCACTGATCACGTGGCTGATCATGCACTGATCACGTGACTGATCATGCACTGATCACGTGTCTGATCATGCACTGATCACGTGGCTATCATGCACTGCTCACGTGGCTGATCATGCCATGATCACGCACCTACCATGTACTGGTCACATGACTGATCATGCACTGATCACGTGACTGATCATGCAGTGATCACGTGGCTATCATGCACTACTCACGTGGCTGATCATGCAATGATCATGTAGCTACCATGTACAGGTCACGTGAATGATCATACACCCATCAGGTGACTGATCATGCACTGATCACGTGGCTATCATGCACTGATCACGAGACTGATCATGCACTGATCACGTCTATATCATGCACTGATCACATGACTGCCCATGCACTGATCACGTGGATGATCATACACTAATCTTGTGACAGATCATGCACTGATCACGTGGCTGATCATGCACTGATACCGTGACTGAGCATGGACTGATCACATGACTATCATGTAGTGATCACGTGACTTAATGGCGCTGATCATGTGACTGATCATGCGCTGATCATGTTTGCTATCATACACTGATCATGTGCCTCTGGAGGCAATAAACAAAGAGCTGAGTAGGCACGAATCAAACAGTCAGCAGGCAATAATCATGGAACTCAGGTGTGAGGAATCATGCTGCTCAGCTGGCAATAATCAAGCAGCTGAGCAGGCAGGAATTACGCAGCACAGCTGGCAATTGTCAAGCAGATGACAGGCAGGAATCGTGCAGCTCAGCTGGCAATTGTCAAGCAGATGAGCAGACAGTAATCACGCAGCTCAGCAGGCCCAGATCACGTGACTGAGCATGCACTGTTCACGTGGCTGATCATACACTGATCACGTGATGATCATGCACTGATCACGTGGCTGATCATGCACTGATCACGTGTCTGATCATGCACTGATCACGTGGCTGATCATACACTGCTCACGTAACTGATCATGCACTGATCACGTGGCTATCATGCACTGATCACGTGGCTGATCATGCACTGATCACGTGGCTGATCACACACTGTCACGTGACATATCATGCACTGATCACGTGGCATCATGCACTGATCACGTGGCTGATCATACTGCTCACGTAACTGATCATGCACTGATCACGTGGCTGATCATGCACTGATCACGTGGCTGATCATGCACTGATCACGTGACTATCATGCACTGATCACGTGGCATCATGCACTGATCACGTGGCTGATCATGCACTGATCACGTGACTGATCATGCACTGATCACGTGGCTATCATGCACTGATCACGTGGCTGATCATGCACTGATCACGTGGCTGATCATGCACTGATCACGTGACTGATCATGCACTGATCACGTGGCATCATGCACTGATCACGTGGCTGATCATACACTGATCACGTGACTCATGCACTGATCACGTGGCTATCATGCACTGATCACGTGGCTGATCATGCAATGATCACGAGCAACCATGCACTGATCACGTGACTGATCATGCACTGATCACGTGAAATGATCATGCACTGATCACGTGACTGATCATGCACTGATCACGTGACTGATCATGCACTGATCACGTGGCTGATCATGCACTGATCACGTGGCTGATCATGCACTGATCACGTGGCTGATCACATGATCACGTGACTGATCATGCACTGATCACGTGGCTGATCATGCACTGATCACGTGGCTGATCATGCACTGATCACGTGGATATCATGCACTGATCACGTGGCTGATCACACACTGATCACGTGACTGATCATGCACTGATCACGTGGCTATCATGCACTGATCACGTGGCTATCATGCACTGATCACGTGGCTGATCATGCAATGATCACGTAGCTACCATGTACTGGTCACGTGACTGATCATGCACTGATCACGATTGATCATGCACTGATCACGTGGCTGATCATGCACTGATCACGTGGCTGATCATACACTGATCACGTAACTGATCATGCACTGATCACGTGACTGATCATGCACTGATCACGTGGCTATCATGCACTGATCACGTGGCTGACATACACTGATCACGTGACTGATCATGCACTGATCACGTGGCTGATCATGCACTGATCACGTGACTGATCATGCACTGATCACGTGTCTGATCATGCACTGATCACGTGGCTATCATGCACTGCTCACGTGGCTGATCATGCCATGATCACGCAGCTACCATGTACTGGTCACATGACTGATCATGCACTGATCACGTGACTGATCATGCACTGATCACGTGGCTATCATGCACTACTCACGTGGCTGATCATGCAATGATCATGTAGCTACCATGTACAGGTCACGTGAATGATCATACACCCATCAGGTGACTGATCATGCACTGATCACGTGGCTATCATGCACTGATCACGAGACTGATCATGCACTGATCACGTCTATATCATGCACTGATCACATGACTGCCCATGCACTGATCACGTGGATGATCATACACTAATCTTGTGACTGATCATGCACTGATCACGTGGCTGATCATGCACTACCGTGACTGAGCATGGACTGATCACATGACTATCATGTAGTGATCACGTGACTTAATGGCGCTGATCATGTGACTGATCATGCGCTGATCATGTTTGCTATCATACACTGATCATGTGCCTCTGGAGGCAATAAACAAAGAGCTGAGTAGGCACGAATCAAACAGTCAGCAGGCAATAATCATGGAACTCAGCTGTGAGGAATCATGCTGCTCAGCTGGCAATAATCAAGCAGCTGAGCAGGCAGGAATTACGCAGCACAGCTGGCAATTGTCAAGCAGATGACAGGCAGGAATCGTGCAGCTCAGCTGGCAATTGTCAAGCAGATGAGCAGACAGTAATCACGCAGCTCAGCAGGCCCAGATCACGTGACTGAGCATGCACTGTTCACGTGGCTGATCATACACTGATCACGTGATGATCATGCACTGATCACTTGGATATCATGCACTGATCACGTGGCTGATCATACACTGATCACGTGTCTGACCATGCACTGATCACGTGGCTGATCATACACTGCTCACGTAACTGATCATGCACTGATCACGTGGCTGATCATGCACTGATCACGTGGCTGATCATGCACTGATCACGTGGCTATCATGCACTGATCACGTGGCTGATCATGCACTGATCACGTGGCTGATCATGCACTGATCACGTGACTGATCATGCACTGATCACGTGGCATCATGCACTGATCACGTGGCTGATCATGCACTGATCACGTGACTGATCATGCACTGATCACGTGGCTGATCATGCACTGATCACGTGGCTGATCATGCACTGATCACGTGGCTGATCATGCACTGATCACGTGGCATCATGCACTGATCACGTGGCTGATCATGCACTGATCACGACTGATCATGCACTGATCACGTGGCTATCATGCACTGATCACGTGGCTGATCATGCACTGATCACGTGGCTGATCACACACCTGTCACGTGACTATCATGCACTGATCACGTGGCATCATGCACTGATCACGTGGCTGATCATACTGATCACGAACTCATGCACTGATCACGTGGCTATCATGCACTGATCACGTGGCTGTCATGGAATGATCACGTAGCAACCATATACTGGTCACGTGACTGATCATGCAAGATCACGTAAATGATCATGCACTGATCACGTGACTGATCATGCACTGATCACGTGACTGATCATGCACTGATCACGTGGCTATCATGCACTGCTCACGTGGCTGATCATGCACGATCACGTAGCAACCATGTACTGGTCACGTGACTGATCATGCACTGATCACGTAATTGATCATGCACTGATCACGTGGCTCATCATGCACTGATCACGTGGCTGATCACACATGATCACGTGACTGATCATGCACTGATCACGTGGCTCATGCACTGATCACGTGGCTGTCATGCACTGATCACGTGGATATCATGCACTGATCACGTGGCTGATCACACACGTATCACATGACTGATCATGCACTGATCACGTGGCTATCATGCACTGATCACGTGGCTATCATGCACTGATCACGTGGCTGATCATGCAATGATCACGTAGCTACCATGTACTGTCACGTGACTGATCATGCACTGATCACGTAATTGATCATGCACTGATCACGTGGCTGATCATGCACTGATCACGTGGCTGATCATACACTGATCACACTGATCATGCACTGATCACGTGACTGATCATGCACTGATCACGTGGCTATCATGCACTGATCACTTGGCTGACATACACTGATCACGTGCCTGATCATGCACTGATCACGTGGCTGATCATGCACTGATCACGTGACTGATCATGCACTGATCACGTGTCTGATCATGCACTGATCACGTGGCTATCATGCACTGCTCACGTGGCTGATCATGCCATGATCACGCAGCTACCATGTACTGGTCACATGACTGATCATGCACTGATCACGTGACTGATCATGCACTGATCACGTGGCTATCATGCACTACTCACGTGGCTGATCATGCAATGATCATGTAGCTACCATGTACAGGTCACGTGAATGATCATACACCCATCAGGTGACTGATCATGCACTGATCACGTGGCTATCATGCACTGATCACGAGACTGATCATGCACTGATCACGTCTATATCATGCACTGATCACATGACTGCCCATGCACTGATCACGTGGATGATCATACACTAATCTTGTGACAGATCATGCACTGATCACGTGGCTGATCATGCACTGATACCGTGACTGATCATGGACTGATCACATGACTATCATGTAGTGATCACGTGACTTAATGGCGCTGATCATGTGACTGATCATGCGCTGATCATGTTTGCTATCATACACTGATCATGTGCCTCTGGAGGCAATAAACAAAGAGCTGAGTAGGCACGAATCAAACAGTCAGCAGGCAATAATCATGGAACTCAGGTGTGAGGAATCATGCTGCTCAGCTGGCAATAATCAAGCAGCTGAACAGGCAGGAATTACGCAGCACAGCTGGCAATTGTCAAGCAGATGACAGGCAGGAATCGTGCAGCTCAGCTGGCAATTGTCAAGCAGATGAGCAGACAGTAATCACGCAGCTCAGCAGGCCCTGATCACGTGACTGAGCATGCACTGTTCACGTGGCTGATCATACACTGATCACGTGATGATCATGCACTGATCACGTGGATATCATGCACTGATCACGGCTGATCATGCACTGTTCACGTCTATATCATGCACTGATCACGTGACTGATCATGCACTGATCACGTGGCTGATCATGCACTGATCACGTGACTGATCATGCACTGATCACGTGGCTGATCATGCACTGATCACGTGACTGATCATGCACTGATCACGTGACTATCATGCACTGATCACGTGGCTATCATGCACTGATCACGTGGCTGATCATGCACTGATCACGTGACTGATCATGCACTGATCACGTGGCTGATCATGCACTGATCACGACTGATCATGCACTGATCACGTGGCTATCATGCACTGATCACGTGGCTGATCATGCACTGATCACGTGGCTGATCACACACTGTCACGTGACATATCATGCACTGATCACGTGGCATCATGCACTGATCACGTGGCTGATCATGCACTGATCACGTAACTCATGCACTGATCACGTGGCTATCATGCACTGATCACGTGGCTGATCATGCACTGATCACGTAGCAATCATATACTGGTCACGTGACTGATCATGCACTGATCACGTGATCATGCACTGATCACGTGACTGATCATGCACTGATCACGTGACTGATCATGCACTGATCACGTGGCTATCATGCACTGATCACGTGGCTGATCATGCACTGATCACGTAGCAACCATGCACTGGTCACGTGACTGATCATGCACTGATCACGTAACTGATCATGCACTGATCACGTGGCTGATCATGCACTGATCACGTGGATCATGCACTGATCACGTGGCTGATCATGCACTGATCACGTGGCTATCATGCACTGATCACGTGGCTGATCATGCACTGATCACGTGACTGATCATGCACTGATCACGTGGCTATCATGCACTGATCACGTGGCTGATCATGCACTGATCACGTAGCTATCATGCACTGATCACGTGACTGATCATGCACTGATCACGTGACTGATCATGCACTGATCACGTGGCTGATCATGCACTGATCACGTGGCTGATCATGCACTGATCACGTGGCTGATCATGCACTGATCACGTGCTGATCATGCACTGATCACGTGGCTGATCATGCACTGATCACGTGGCTGATCATGCACTGATCACGTGGCTGATCATGCACTGATCACGTGGCTGATCATGCACTGATCACGTAACTGATCATGCACTGATCACGTGACTGATCATGCACTGATCACGTGACTGATCATGCACTGATCACGTGGCTATCATGCACTGATCACGTGGCTGATCATGCACTGATCACGTGGCTGATCATGCACTGATCACGTGACTGATCATGCACTGATCACGTGACTGATCATGCACTGATCACGTGGCTATCATGCACTGCTCACGTGGCTGATCATGCCATGATCACGCAGCTACCATGTACTGGTCACATGACTGATCATGCACTGATCACGTGACTGATCATGCAGTGATCACGTGGCTATCATGCACTACTCACGTGGCTGATCATGCAATGATCATGTAGCTACCATGTACAGGTCACGTGAATGATCATACACCCATCAGGTGACTGATCATGCACTGATCACGTGGCTATCATGCACTGATCACGAGACTGATCATGCACTGATCACGTCTATATCATGCACTGATCACATGACTGCCCATGCACTGATCACGTGGATGATCATACACTAATCTTGTGACAGATCATGCACTGATCACGTGGCTGATCATGCACTGATACCGTGACTGAGCATGGACTGATCACATGACTATCATGTAGTGATCACGTGACTTAATGGCGCTGATCATGTGACTGATCATGCGCTGATCATGTTTGCTATCATACACTGATCATGTGCCTCTGGAGGCAATAAACAAAGAGCTGAGTAGGCACGAATCAAACAGTCAGCAGGCAATAATCATGGAACTCAGCTGTGAGGAATCATGCTGCTCAGCTGGCAATAATCAAGCAGCTGAGCAGGCAGGAATTACGCAGCACAGCTGGCAATTGTCAAGCAGATGACAGGCAGGAATCGTGCAGCTCAGCTGGCAATTGTCAAGCAGATGAGCAGACAGTAATCACGCAGCTCAGCAGGCCCAGATCACGTGACTGAGCATGCACTGTTCACGTGGCTGATCATACACTGATCACGTGATGATCATGCACTGATCACTTGGATATCATGCACTGATCACGTGGCTGATCATACACTGTTCACGTGTCTGACCATGCACTGATCACGTGGCTGATCATACACTGCTCACGTAACTGATCATGCACTGATCACGTGGCTATCATGCACTGATCACGTGGCTGAACATGCACTGTTCACGTGGCTGATCACACACCTGTCACGTGACATATCATGCACTGATCACGTGGCACTCATGCACTGATCACGTGGCTGATCATACTCTGCTCACGTAACTCATGCACACATCACGTGGCTATCATGCACTGCTCACGTGGCTCGTCATGGAATGATCACGTAGCAACCATATACTGGTCACGTGACTGATCATGCACAGATCACGTAAATGATCATGCACTGTTCACGTGACTGATCATGTACTGATCACGTGACTGATCATGCACTGATCACGTGGCTATCATGCACTGCTCACGTGGCTGATCATGCAACGATCACGTAGCAACCATGTACTGGTCACGTGACTGATCATGCACTGATCACGTAATTGATCCTGCACTGATCACGTGGCTCATCATGCACTGATCACGTGGCTGATCACACATGTATCACGTGACTGATCATGCACTGATCACGTGGCTCTCATGCACTGATCACGTGGCTGTCATGCACTGATCACGTGGATATCATGCACTGATCACGTGGCTGATCACACACGTATCACATGACTGATCATGCACTGATCACGTGGCTATCATGCACTGATCACGTGGCTATCATGCACTGATCACGTGGCTGATCATGCAATGATCACGTAGCTACCATGTACTGATCACGTGACTGATCATGCACTGATCACGTAATTGATCATGCACTGATCACGTGGCTGATCATGCACTGATCACGTGGCTGATCATGCACTGATCACGTAACTGATCATGCACTGATCACGTGACTGATCATGCACTGATCACGTGGCTATCATGCACTGATCACGTGGCTGATCATGCACTGATCACGTGCCTGATCATGCACTGATCACGTGGCTGATCATGCACTGATCACGTGACTGATCATGCACTGATCACGTCTGATCATGCACTGATCACGTGGCTATCATGCACTGATCACGTGGCTGATCATGCCATGATCACGCAGCTATCATGTACTGATCACGTGACTGATCATGCACTGATCACGTGGCTGATCATGCAATGATCATGTAGCTACCATGTACTGGTCACGTGAATGATCATGCACCCATCAGGTGACTGATCATGCACTGATCACGTGGCTATCATGCACTGATCACGTGACTGATCATGCACTGATCACGTCTATATCATGCACTGATCACATGACTGCCCATGCACTGATCACGTGGATGATCATACACTAATCACGTGACTGATCATGCACTGATCACGTGGCTGATCATGCACTGATACCGTGACTGAGCATGGACTGATCACATGACTATCATGTAGTGATCACGTGACTTAATGGCGCTGATCATGTGACTGATCATGCGCTGATCATGTTTGCTATCATACACTGATCATGTGCCTCTGGAGGCAATAAACAAAGAGCTGAGTAGGCACGAATCAAACAGTCAGCAGGCAATAATCATGGAACTCAGCTGTGAGGAATCATGCTGCTCAGCTGGCAATAATCAAGCAGCTGAGCAGGCAGGAATTACGCAGCACAGCTGGCAATTGTCAAGCAGATGACAGGCAGGAATCGTGCAGCTCAGCTGGCAATTGTCAAGCAGATGAGCAGACAGTAATCACGCAGCTCAGCAGGCCCTGATCACGTGACTGAGCATGCACTGTTCACGTGGCTGATCATACACTGATCACGTGTCTGATCATGCACTGATCACGTGGCTGATCATGCACTGATCACGTAACTGATCATGCACTGATCACGTGGCTATCATGCACTGATCACGTGGCTGATCATGCACTGATCACGTGGCTGATCACACACTGTCACGTGACATATCATGCACTAATCACGTGGAACTCATGCACTGATCACGTGGCTGATCATACACTGATCACGTAACTGATCATGCACTGATCACGTGGCTGATCATGCACTGATCACGTGGCTGATCATGCACTGATCACGTGACTATCATGCACTGATCACGTGGCATCATGCACTGATCACGTGGCTGATCATACACTGATCACGTAACTGATCATGCACTGATCACGTGGCTATCATGCACTGATCACGTGGCTGATCATGCACTGATCACGTGGCTGATCACACACTGTCACGTGACATATCATGCACTGATCACGTGGCACTCATGCACTGATCACGTGGCTGATCATACACTGATCACGTAACTCATGCACTGATCACGTGGCTATCATGCACTGATCACGTGGCTGATCATGCAATGATCACGTAGCAACCATATACTGGTCACGTGACTGATCATGCACTGATCACGTGATCATGCACTGATCACGTGACTGATCATGCACTGATCACGTGACTGATCATGCACTGATCACGTGGCATCATGCACTGATCACGTGGCTGATCATGCACTGATCACGTAGCAACCATGCACTGATCACGTGACTGATCATGCACTGATCACGTAATTGATCATGCACTGATCACGTGGCTCATCATGCACTGATCACGTGGCTGATCACACATGTATCACGTGACTGATCATGCACTGATCACGTGGCTATCATGCACTGATCACGTGGCTGTCATGCACTGATCACGTGGCTGATCATGCACTGATCACGTAGCTACCATGTACTGTCACGTGACTGATCATGCACTGATCACGTAATTGATCATGCACTGATCATGTGGCTGATCATGCACTGATCACGTGGCTGATCATACACTGACACATAACTGATCATGCACTGATCACGTGACTGATCATGCACTGATCACGTGGCTATCATGCACTGATCACTTGGCTGACATACACTGATCACGTGCCTGATCATGCACTGATCACGTGGCTGATCATGCACTGATCACGTGACTGATCATGCACTGATCACGTGTCTGATCATGCACTGATCACGTGGCTATCATGCACTGCTCACGTGGCTAATCATGAGATGATCACGCAGCTACCATGTACTGGTCACATGACTGATCATGCACTGATCACGTGACTGATCATGCACTGATCACGTGGCTATCATGCACTACTCACGTGGCTGATCATGCAATGATCATGTAGCTACCATGTACAGGTCACGTGAATGATCATACACCCATCAGGTGACTGATCATGCACTGATCACGTGGCTATCATGCACTGATCACGAGACTGATCATGCACTGATCACGTCTATATCATGCACTGATCACATGACTGCCCATGCACTGATCACGTGGATGATCATACACTAATCTTGTGACAGATCATGCACTGATCACGTGGCTGAGCATGGACTGATCACATGACTATCATGTAGTGATCACGTGACTTAATGGCGCTGATCATGTGACTGATCATGCGCTGATCATGTTTGCTATCATATACTGATCATGTGCCTCTGGAGGCAATAAACAAAGAGCTGAGTAGGCACGAATCAAACAGTCAGCAGGCAATAATCATGGAACTCAGGTGTGAGGAATCATGCTGCTCAGCTGGCAATAATCAAGCAGCTGAGCAGGCAGGAATTACGCAGCACAGCTGGCAATTGTCAAGCAGATGACAGGCAGGAATCGTGCAGCTCAGCTGGCAATTGTCAAGCAGATGAGCAGACAGTAATCACGCAGCTCAGCAGGCCCAGATCACTTGACTGAGCATGCACTGTTCAAGTGGCTGATCATACACTGATCACGTGATGATCATGCACTGATCACTTGGATATCATGCACTGATCACGTGGCTGATCATACACTGTTCACGTGTCTGACCATACACTGATCACGTGGCTGATCATACACTGCTCACGTAACTGATCATGCACTGATCACGTGGCTATCATGCACTGATCACGTGGCTGAACATGCACTGTTCACGTGGCTGATCACACACATGTCACGTGACATATCATGCACTGATCACGTGGCACTCATGCACTGATCACGTGGCTGATCATACTCTGCTCACGTAACTCATGCACACATCACGTGGCTATCATGCACTGCTCACGTGGCTCGTCATGGAATGATCACGTAGCAACCATATACTGGTCACGTGACTGATCATGCAAGATCACGTAAATGATCATGCACTGTTCACGTGACTGATCA
This sequence comes from Bos javanicus, assembly GCF_032452875.1. NCBI lineage: Eukaryota > Metazoa > Chordata > Mammalia > Artiodactyla > Bovidae > Bos > Bos javanicus. Next base: position 101,481 of record NW_026894260.1, on the reverse strand, counting down.
TGTACTGATCACGTGACTGATCATGCACTGATCACGTGGCTATCATGCTCTGCTCACGTGGCTGATCATGCAACGATCACGTAGCAACCATGTACTGGTCACGTGACTGATCATGCACTGATCACGTAATTGATCCTGCACTGATCACGTGGCTCATCATGCACTGATCACGTGGCTGATCACACATGTATCACGTGACTGATCATGCACTGATCACGTGGCTATCATGCACTGATCACGTGGCTGTCATGCACTGATCACGTGGCTGATCATGCACTGATCACGTAGCTACCATGTACTGTCACGTGACTGATCATGCACTGATCACGTAATTGATCATGCACTGATCACGTGGCTGATCATGCACTGATCACGTGGCTGATCATACACTGATGACATAACTGATCATGCACTGATCACGTGACTGATCATGCACTGATCACGTGGCTATCATGCACTGATCACTTGGCTGACATACACTGATCACGTGCCTGATCATGCACTGATCACGTGGCTGATCATGCACTGATCACGTGACTGATCATGCACTGATCACGTGTCTGATCATGCACTGATCACGTGGCTATCATGCACTGCTCACGTGGCTAATCATGAGATGATCACGCAGCTACCATGTACTGGTCACATGACTGATCATGCACTGATCACGTGACTGATCATGCAGTGATCACGTGGCTATCATGAACTACTCACGTGGCTGATCATGCAATGATCATGTAGCTACCATGTACAGGTCACGTGAATGATCATACACCCATCAGGTGACTGATCATGCACTGATCACGTGGCTATCATGCACTGATCACGAGACTGATCAAGCACTGTTCACGTCTATATCATGCACTGATCCATGACTGCCCATGCACTGATCACGTGGATGATCATACACTAATCTTGTGACAGATCATGCACTGATCACGTGGCTGATCATGCACTGATACCGTGACTGAGCATGGACTGATCACATGACTATCATGTAGTGATCACGTGACTTAATGGCGCTGATCATGTGACTGATCATGCGCTGATCATGTTTGCTATCATATACTGATCATGTGCCTCTGGAGGCAATAAACAAAGAGCTGAGTAGGCACGAATCAAACAGTCAGCAGGCAATAATCATGGAACTCAGGTGTGAGGAATCATGCTGCTCAGCTGGCAATAATCAAGCAGCTGAGCAGGCAGGAATTACGCAGCACAGCTGGCAATTGTCAAGCAGATGACAGGCAGGAATCGTGCAGCTCAGCTGGCAATTGTCAAGCAGATGAGCAGACAGTAATCACGCAGCTCAGCAGGCCCAGATCACGTGACTGAGCATGCACTGTTCACGTGGCTGATCATACACTGATCACGTGATGATCATGCACTGATCCCTTGGATATCATGCACTGATCACGTGGCTGATCATACACTGCTCACGTAACTGATCATGCACTGATCACGTGGCTATCATGCACTGATCACGTGGCTGAACATGCACTGTTCACGTGGCTGATCACACACCTGTCACGTGACATATCATGCACTGATCACGTGGCACTCATGCACTGATCACGTGGCTGATCATACTCTGCTCACGTAACTCATGCACACATCACGTGGCTATCATGCACTGCTCACGTGGCTCGTCATGGAATGATCACGTAGCAACCATATACTGGTCACGTGACTGATCATGCAAAGATCACGTAAATGATCATGCACTGTTCATGTGACTGATCATGTACTGATCACGTGACTGATCATGCACTGATCACGTGGCTATCATGCTCTGCTCACCTGGATGATCATGCAACGATCACGTAGCAACCCTGTACTGGTCACGTGACTGATCATGCACTGATCACGTAATTGATCCTGCACTGATCACGTGGCTCATCATGCACTGATCACGTGGCTGATCACACATGTATCACGTGACTGATCATGCACTGATCACGTGGCTCTCATGCACTGATCACGTGGCTGTCATGCACTGATCACGTGGATATCATGCACTGATCACGTGGCTGATCACACACGTATCATATGACTGATCATGCACTGATCACGTGGCTATCATGCACTGATCACGTGGCTGATCATGCAATGATCACGTAGCTACCATGTACTGGTCACGTGACTGATCATGCACTGATCACGTAATTGATCATGCACTGATCATGTGGCTGATCATGCACTGATCACGTGGCTGATCATACACTGATCACGTAACTGATCATGCACTGATCACGTGACTGATCATGCACTGATCACGTGGCTATCATGCACTGATCACTTGGCTGACATACACTGATCACGTGCCTGATCATGCACTGATCACGTGGCTGATCATGCACTGATCACGTGACTGATCATGCACTGATCACGTGTCTGATCATGCACTGATCACGTGGCTATCATGCACTGCTCACGTGGCTGATCATGCCATGATCACGCAGCTACCATGTACTGTTCACATGACTGATCATGCACTGATCACGTGACTGATCATGCAGTGATCACGTGGCTATCATGAACTACTCACGTGGCTGATCATGCAATGATCATGTAGCTACCATGTACAGGTCACGTGAATGATCATACACCCATCAGGTGTCTGATCATGCACTGATCACGTGGCTATCATGCACTGATCACGAGACTGATCAAGCACTGTTCACGTCTATATCATGCACTGATCACATGACTGCCCATGCACTGATCACGTGGATGATCATACACTAATCTTGTGACATATCATGCACTGATCACGTGGCTGATCATGCACTGATACCGTGACTGAGCATGGACTGATCACATGACTATCATGTAGTGATCACGTGACTTAATGGCGCTGATCATGTGACTGATCATGCGCTGATCATGTTTGCTATCATACACTGATCATGTGCCTCTGGAGGCAATAAACAAAGAGCTGAGTAGGCACGAATCAAACAGTCAGCAGGCAATAATCATGGAACTCAGCTGTGAGGAATCATGCTGCTCAGCTGGCAATAATCAAGCAGCTGAGCAGGCAGGAATTACGCAGCACAGCTGGCAATTGTCAAGCAGATGACAGGCAGGAATCGTGCAGCTCAGCTGGCAATTGTCAAGCAGATGAGCAGACAGTAATCACGCAGCTCAGCAGGCCCAGATCACGTGACTGAGCATGCACTGTTCACGTGGCTGATCATACACTGATCACGTGTCTGATCATGCACTGATCACGTGGCTGATCATGCACTGATCACGTAACTGATCATGCACTGATCACGTGGCTATCATGCACTGATCACGTGGCTGATCATGCACTGATCACGTGGCTGATCACACACCTGTCACGTGACTATCATGCACTGATCACGTGGAACTCATGCACTGATCACGTGGCTGATCATACACTGATCACGTAACTGATCATGCACTGATCACGTGGCTGATCATGCACTGATCACGTGGCTGATCACACACTGTCACGTGACTATCATGCACTGATCACGTGGCTATCATGCACTGATCACGTGGCTGATCATACACTGATCACGTAACTGATCATGCACTGATCACGTGGCTATCATGCACTGATCACGTGGCTGATCATGCACTGATCACGTGGCTGATCATACACTGTCACGTGACTGATCATGCACTGATCACGTGGAACTCATGCACTGATCACGTGGCTGATCATACACTGATCACGTGACTCATGCACTGATCACGTGGCTATCATGCACTGCTCACGTGGCTGATCATGCAATGATCACGTAGCAACCATATACTGGTCACGTGACTGATCATGCACTGATCACGTAACTGATCATGCACTGATCACGTGACTGATCATGCACTGATCACGTGGCATCATGCACTGATCACGTGGCTGATCATGCACTGATCACGTAGCAATCATGCACTGATCACGTGACTGATCATGCACTGATCACGTAATTGATCATGCACTGATCACGTGGCTCATCATGCACTGATCACGTGGCTGATCACACATGATCACGTGACTGATCATGCACTGATCACGTGGCTATCATGCACTGATCACGTGGCTGTCATGCACTGATCACGTGGCTGATCATGCAATGATCACGTAGCTACCATGTACTGTCACGTGACTGATCATGCACTGATCACGTAATTGATCATGCACTGATCATGTGGCTGATCATGCACTGATCACGTGGCTGATCATACACTGATCACGTAACTGATCATGCACTGATCACGTGACTGATCATGCACTGATCACGTGGCTATCATGCACTGATCACTTGGCTGACATACACTGATCACGTGCCTGATCATGCACTGATCACGTGGCTGATCATGCACTGATCACGTGACTGATCATGCACTGATCACGTGTCTGATCATGCACTGATCACGTGGCTATCATGCACTGCTCACGTGGCTAATCATGAGATGATCACGCAGCTACCATGTACTGGTCACATGACTGATCATGCACTGATCACGTGACTGATCATGCAGTGATCACGTGGCTATCATGCACTACTCACGTGGCTGATCATGCAATGATCATGTAGCTACCATGTACAGGTCACGTGAATGATCATACACCCATCAGGTGACTGATCATGCACTGATCACGTGGCTATCATGCACTGATCACGAGATTGATCAAGCACTGATCACGTCTATATCATGCACTGATCACATGACTGCCCATGCACTGATCACGTGGATGATCATACACTAATCTTGTGACAGATCATGCACTGATCACGTGGCTGATCATGCACTGATACCGTGACTGAGCATGGACTGATCACATGACTATCATGTAGTGATCACGTGACTTAATGGCGCTGATCATGTGACTGATCATGCGCTGATCATGTTTGCTATCATATACTGATCATGTGCCTCTGGAGGCAATAAACAAAGAGCTGAGTAGGCACGAAACAAACAGTCAGCAGGCAATAATCATGGAACTCAGGTGTGAGGAATCATGCTGCTCAGCTGGCAATAATCAAGCAGCTGAGCAGGTAGGAATTACGCAGCACAGCTGGCAATTGTCAAGCAGATGACAGGCAGGAATCGTGCAGCTCAGCTGGCAATTGTCAAGCAGATGAGCAGACAGTAATCACGCAGCTTAGCAGGCCCAGATCACGTGACTGAGCATGCACTGTTCACGTGGCTGATCATACACTGATCACGTGATGATCATGCACTGATCACTTGGATATCATGCACTGATCACGTGGCTGATCATACACTGTTCACGTGTCTGACCATACACTGATCACGTGGCTGATCATACACTGCTCACGTAACTGATCATGCACTGATCACGTGGCTATCATGCACTGATCACGTGGCTGAACATGCACTGTTCACGTGGCTGATCACACACATGTCACGTGACATATCATGCACTGATCACGTGGCACTCATGCACTGATCACGTGGCTGATCATACTCTGCTCACGTAACTCATGCACACATCACGTGGCTATCATGCACTGCTCACGTGGCTCGTCATGGAATGATCACGTAGCAACCATATACTGGTCACGTGACTGATCATGCAAGATCACGTAAATGATCATGCACTGTTCACGTGACTGATCATGTACTGATCACGTGACTGATCATGCACTGATCACGTAACTGATCATGCACTGATCACGTGGCTGATCATGCACTGATCACGTGGCTGATCACACATGTATCACGTGACTGATCATGCACTGATCACGTGGCTCTCATGCACTGATCACGTGGCTATCATGAACTGATCACGTGGATATCATGCCCTGATCACGTGGCTGATCACACACGTATCACATGACTGATCATGCACTGATCACGTGGCTATCATGCAGTGATCATGTGGCTATCATGCACTGATCACGCGGCTGATCAGGCAATGATCACGTAGCTACCATGTACTGGTCACGTGAGTGATCATGCACTGATCACGTAATTGATCATGCACTGATCAGTTGACTTATCATGCACTGTTCACGTGAGTGATCATGCACTGATCACGTGACTGATCATGCACTGATCTCGTGGCTATCATGCACGGCTCATGTGGCTGATCATGCACTGATCACGTGGCTATCATGCACTGATCACATGGCTGGTCATACAATGATCACGTGACTGATCATGCACTGATCACGTGACTGATCATGCACTGATCACGTGGCTATCATGCACTGTTCACGTGGCTGATCATATACTGATCACCTGCCTGGTCATGCACAGATCACGTGACTAATCATGAACTGATCACGTAGCAGTCATTCACTGATCACCTGGCTGATCATGGAATGATCACGTGGCTATCATGCAATGATCACGTGGCTATCATGCACTGATCACGTGGCTGATCATGCACTGATACCGTGACTGAGCATGGACTGATCACATGACTATCATGTAGTGATCACGTGACTTAATGGCTCTGATCATGTGACTGATCATGCGCTGATCATGTTTGCTATCATACAGTGATCATGTGCCTCTGGAGGCAATAAACAAAGAGCTGAGTAGGCACGAATCAAACAGTCAGCAGGCAATAATCATGGAACACAGGTGTGAGGAATCATGCTGCTCAGCTGGCAATAATCAAGCAGCTGAGCAGGCAGGAATTACGCAGCACAGCTGGCAATTGTCAAGCAGATGACAGGCAGGAATCGTGCAGCTCAGCTGGCAATTGTCAAGCAGATGAGCAGACAGTAATCACGCAGCTCAGCAGGCCCAGATCACGTGACTGAGCATGCACTGTTCACGTGGCTGATCATACACTGATCACGTGATGATCAGGCACTGATCACTTGGATATCATGCAATGATCACGAGACTGATCATGCACTGTTCACGTCTATATCATGCACTGATCACATGACTGCCCATGCACTGATCACGTGGATGATCATACACTAATCTTGTGACAGATCATGCACTGATCACGTGACTGATCACACACGTATCACATGACTGATCATGCACTGATCACGTGGCTATCATGCATTGATCACGTGGCTATCATGCATTGATCACGTGGCTGATCATACACTGTTCACGTGTCTGACCATGCACTGAACACGTGGCTGATCATACACTGCTCACGTAACTGATCATGCACTGATCACGTGGCTATCATGCACTGATCACGTGGCTGAACATGCACTGTTCACGTGGCTGATCACACACCTGTCACGTGACATATCATGCACTGATCACGTGGCACTCATGCACTGATCACGTGGCTGATCATACTCTGCTCACGTAACTCATGCACCCATCACGTGGCTATCATGCACTGCTCACGTGGCTCGTCATGGAATGATCACGTAGCAACCATATACTGGTAACGTGACTGATCATGCAAAGATCACGTAAATGATCATGCACTGTTCACGTGACTGATCATGTACTGATCACGTGACTGATCATGCACTGATCACGTGGCCATCATGCTCTGCTCACGTGGCTGATCATGCAACGATCACGTAGCAACCATGTACTGGTCACGTGACTGATCATGCACTGATCACGTAATTGATCCTGCACTGATCACGTGGCTGATCACACATGTATCACGTGACTGATCATGCACTGATCCCGTGGCTCTCATGCACTGATCACGTGGCTGTCATGCACTGATCACGTGGATATCATGCACTGATCATGTGGCTGATCACACACGTATCACATGACTGATCATGCACTGATCACGTGGCTATCATGCACTGATCACGTGGCTATCATGCACTGGTCATGTGGCTGATCAGGCAATGATCACGTAGCTACCATGTACTGGTCACGTGACTGATCATGCACTGATCACGTAATTGATCATGCACTGATCATGTGGCTGATCATGCACTGATCACGTGGCTGATCATACACTGATCACATAACTGATCATGCACTGATCACGTGGCTATCATGCACTGATCACGTGGCTGAACATGCACTGATCACGTGACTGATCATGCACTGATCTCGTGTCTGATCATGCACTGATCACGTGGCTATCATGCACTCCTCACGTGGCTGATCATGCCATGGTCACGCAGCTACCATGTACTTGTCACATGACTGATCATGCACTGATCACATGACTGATCATGCAGTGATCACGTGGCTATCATGAACTACTCACGTGGCTGATCATGCAATGATCATGTAGCTACCATGTACAGGTCACGTGAATGATCATACACCCATCAGGTGACTGATCATGCACTGATCACGTGGCTATCATGCACTGATCACGAGACTGATCAAGCACTGTTCACGTCTATATCATTCACTGATCCCATGAATACACGTGCACTGATCACGTGGATGATCATACACTAATCTTGTGACAGATCATGCACTGATCACGTGGCTGATCATGCACTGATACCGTGACTGAGCATGGACTGATCCCAAGACCATCATGTAGTGATCACGTGACTTAATGGCGCTGATCATGTGACTGATCATGCGCTGATCATGTTTGCTATAATACACTGATCATGTGCCTCTGGAGGCAATAAACAAAGAGCTGAGTAGGCACGAATCAAACAGTCAGCAGGCAATAATCATGGAACTCAGCTGTGAGGAATCATGCTGCTTAGCTGGCAATAATCAAGCAGCTGAGCAGGCAGGAATTACGCAGCACAGCTGGCAATTGTCAAGCAGATGACAGGCAGGAATCGTGCAGCTCAGCTGGCAATTGTCAAGCAGATGAGCAGACAGTAATCACGCAGCTCAGCAGGCCCAGATCACGTGACTGAGCATGCACTGTTCACGTGGTTGATCATACACTGTTCACGTGTCTGACCATGCACTGATCACGTGGCTGATCATACACTGCTCACGTAACTGATCATGCACTGATCACGTGGCTATCATGCACTGATCACGTGGCTGAACATGCACTGTTCACGTGGCTGATCACACACCTGTCACGTGACATATCATGCACTGATCACGTGGCACTCATGCACTGATCACGTGGCTGATCATACTCTGCTCACGTAACTGATCATGCACTGATCACGTGGCTGATCATGCACTGTTCACGTGGCTGATCACACACCTGTCACGTGACATATCATGCACTGATCACGTGGCACTCATGCACTGATCACGTGGCTGATCGTACACTGCTCACGTAACTCATGCACACATCACGTGGCTATCATGCACTGCTCACGTGGCTCGTCAAGAAATGATCACATAGCAACCATATACTGGTAACGTGACTGATCATGCAAAGATCACGTAAATGATCATGCACTGTTCACGTGACTGATCATGTACTGATCACGTGACTGATCATGCACTGATCACGTAACTGATCCTGCACTGATCACGTGGCTCATCATGCACTGATCACGTGGCTGATCACACATGTATCACGTGATTGATCCTGCACTGATCACGTGGCTCTCATGCACTGATCACGTGGCTGTCATGCACTGATCACGTGGATATCATGCACTGATCATGTGGCTGATCACACACGTATCACATGACTGATCATGCACTGATCACGTGGCTATCATGCACTGATCACGTGGCTATCATGCACTGATCATGTGGCTGATCAGGCAATGATCACGTAGCTACCATGTAGTGGTCACGTGACAGATCATGCACTGATCACGTGGCACTCATGCACTGATCACGTGGCTGATCGTACACTGCTCACGTAACTGATCATGCACTGATCACGTGGCTATCATGCACTGATCACGTGGCTGAACATGCACTCTTCACGTGGCTGATCACACACCTGTCACGTGACATATCATGCACTGATCACGTGGCACTCATGCACTGATCACGTGGCTGATCATACTCTGCTCACGTAACTCATGCACACATCACGTGGCTATCATGCACTGCTCACGTGGCTCGTCATGGAATGATCACGTAGCAACCAAGTACGGGTCACGTGACTGATCATGCACTGATTATGTAATTGATCCTGCACTGATCACGTGGCTCATCATGCACTGATCCGGTGGCTGATCACTCACGTATCACGTGACTGACCATGTAGAGATCACGTAAATAATCATGAAGTGATCACGTGGCTATCCTGCACTGATCACGTGGATAACATGCACTGATTACGTGGCTGATCACACACGTATCACGTGACTGATCATGCACTGATCACGTGGCTATCATGCACTGATCACGTGACTATCATGCACTAATCACGTGGCTGATCATGCAATGATCACATAGCTACCATGCACTGGTCACGTGACTGATCATGCACTGATCAGGTAATTGATCATGCACTGATCACGTGACTGATCATGCACAGATCACGTGACTGATCATGCACTGATCACGTGGCTATCATGCACTGCTCATGTGGCTGATCATGCAATGATCACGCAGCTACCATGTACTGGTCACATGACTGATCATGCACTGATCACATAATTGATCATGCACTGATCACCTGGCTTATCATGCATTGATTATGTGACTGATCATGTGCTGATCATGTTTGGTGTCACACACTGATCATGTGCCTCTGGAGGCAATGAACATAGAGCTGAGTAGGCAGGAATCAGTCAGCAGGCTATAATCATGGAACTCAGCTCTGAGAAATCATGCTGCTCAGCTGGCAATAATCAAGTAGATGAGCAGGCAGGAATTACGCAGCACAGGTGGCAATTGTCAAGGAGATGACAGGCAGGAATCGTGCAGCTCTGCTGGAAATTGTCAAGCAGATGAGCAGACAGTAATCACGCAGCTAAGCAGGCCATGATCACGTGACTGAGCATGCACTGTTCACGTGGCTGATCACACACCTATCACGTGACTGATCATGCACTGATACCGTGACTGAGCAAGGACTGATCACATGACTATCATGTAGTGATCAGGTGACTTAATGGCTCTGATCATGTGACTGATCATGCGCTGATCATGTTTGCTATCATACACTGATCATTTGCCTCTGGAGGCAAGAGGTGAATAGGCACGAATCTAACAGTCAGCAGGCAATAATCATGGAACTCAGGTGTGAGGAATCATGCTGCTCAGCTGGCAATTGTCAAGCAGATGACAGGCAGGAATCATGCAGCTCAGCTGGCAATTTCAAGCAGATGAGCAGACAGTAATCACGCAGCTCAGCAGGCCCTTATCACGTGACTGAGCATGCACAATTCACGTGGCTGATCATACACGGATCACGTGATGATCATGCACTGATCACTTGGATATCATGCACTGATCACGTGGTTGATCATACACTGTTCACGTGTCTGACCATGCACTGATCATGTGGCTGATCATACACTGCTCAGGTAACTGATCATGCACTGATCACGTGGCTATCATGCACTGATCACGTGGCTGAACATGCACTGTTCACGTGGCTGATCACACACCTGTCACGTGACATATCATGCACTGATCACGTGGCTGATCATACTTTGCTCACGTAACTGATCATGCACACATCACGTGGCTATCATGCACTGCTCACGTGGCTCGTCATGGAATGATCACGTAGCTACCATATACTGGTCACGTGACTGATCATGCACACATCACGTCAATGATCATGCACTGTTCAAGTGACTGATCATGTACTGATCACGTGACTGATCATGAACTGATCACGTGGCTATCATGCTTTGCTCCCGTGGCTGATCATGCAAGGATCACGTAGCAACCATGTACGGGTCACGTGACTGATCATGCACTGATCACGTAATTGATCCTGCACTGATCACGTGGCTCATCATGCACTGATCACGTGACTGATCACACATGTATCACGTGACTGATCATGCACTGATCACGTGGCTGTCATGCACTGATCATGTGGCTATCATGCACTGATCACGTAGCTAGCATGCACTCATCACGTGGCTGATCACGCAATGATCACGTAGCTACCATGTACTGGTCATGTGACTGATCATGCACTGATCACGTAATTGATCCTGCACTGATCACATGGCTCATCACGCACTGATCCGGTGGCTGATCACACACGTATCACGTGACTGATCATGTACAGATCACGTAAATAATCATGAAATGATCACGTGGCTATCCTGCACTGATCACGTGGATAACATGCACTGATCACGTGGCTATCATGCACTGATCACGTGGCTGATCATGCAATGATCACGTAGCTGCCATGCACTGGTCACGTGTCTGATCATCCACTGATCAGGTAATTGATCATGCACTGATTATGTGACTGATCATGCAGAGATCACGTGACTGATCATGCACAGATCACGTGACTGATCATGCACTGATCACGTGGCTATCATGCACTGATCACGTGGCTATCATGCACTGATCACGTGGCTGATCATGCAATGATCACATAGCTACCATGCACTGGTCACGTGACTGATCATGCACTGATCAGGTAATTGATCATGCACTGATCACGTGACTGATCATGCACAGATCACGTGACTGATCATGCACAGATCACGTGACTGATCATGCCCTGATCACGTGGCTCTCATGCACTGCTCACGTGGCTGATCATGCAATGATCACGCAGCTACCATGTACTGGTCACATAACTGATCATGCACTGATCACATAATTGATCATGCACTGATCACCTGGCTTATCATGCATTGATTATGTGAATGATCATGTGCTGATCATGTTTGGTGTCACACACTGATCATGTGCCTCTGGAGGCAATGAACATAGAGCTGAGTAGGCAGGAATCAGTCAGCAGGCTATAATCATGGAACTCAGCTCTGAGAAATCATGCCGCTCAGCTGGCAATAATCAAGTAGATGAGCAGGCAGGAACTACGCAGCACAGGTGGCAATTGTCAAGGAGATGACAGGCAGGAATCGTGCAGCTCAGCTGGAAATTGCCAAGCAGATGAGCAGAAAGTAATCACGCAGCTCAGCAGGCCCTGATCACGTGACTGAGCATGCACTGTTCACGTGGCTGATCACACACCTATCACGTGACTGATCATACACTGATCATTGACTGATCATGCACTGACCACGTGGCTATCAGGCACTGATCACTTGGCTGGACATACACTGATCACGTGCCTGGTAATGCACTGATCACGTGGCTGATCATGTACTGATCACGTGACTGAACATGCACTGATCTCGTGTCTGATCATGCACTGATCACGTGGCTATCATGCACTGCTCACGTGGCTGATCATGCGATGATCACGCAGCTACCATGTACTGGTCACATGACTGATCATGCACTGATCACGTGACTGATCATGGAGTGATCACGTGGCTATCATGCACTACTCACGTGGCAGATCATGCAATGATCATGTAGCTACCATTTAGAGGTCACGTGAATTATCATACACCCATCAGGTGACTGATCATGCACTGATCACGTGGCTACCATGCACTGATCACGAGACTGATCATGCACTGATCACGTCTATATCATGCACTGATCACATGACTGCCCATGCACTGATCACGTGGGTGATCATACACTAATCATGTGACAGATCGTGCACTAATCACGTGGCTGATCATGCACTGATACCGTGACTGAGCATGGACTGATCACATGACTATCATGTAGTGATCACGTGACTTAATGGCGCTGATCATGTGACTGATCATGCGCTGATCATGTTTGCTATCATACACTGATCATGTGCCTCTGGAGGCAATAAACAAAGAGCTGAGTAGGCACGAATCAAACAGTCAGCAGGCAATAATCATGGAACTCAGGTGTGAGGAATCATGCTGCTCAGCTGGCAATAATCAAGCAGCTGAGCAGGCAGGAATTACGCAGCACAGCTGGCAATTATCAAGCAGATGACAGGCAGGAATCGTGCAGCTCAGCTGGCAATTGTCAAGCAGATGAGCAGAGAGTAATCACGCAGCTCAGCAGGCCCTGATCACGTGACTGAGCATGCACTGTTCACGTGGCTGATCATACACTGATCACGTGATGATCATGCACTGATCACTTGGATATCATGCACTGACCACGTGGCTGATCATACACTGTTCACGTGTGTGACCATGCACTGATCACGTGGCTGATCATACACTGCTCACGTAACTGATCATGCCTGTTCACGTGGCTATCATGCACTGAATACGTGGCTGATCATGCACTGTTCACGTGGCTGATCACACACCTGTCACGTGACATATCATGCACTGATCACGTGGCACGCATGCACTGATCACGTGGCTGATCATACTCTGCTCACGTAACTCATCATGCACACATCACGTTTCTATCATGCACTGCTCACGTGGCTCGTCACGGAATGATCACGTAGCTACCATATACTGGTCACGTGACTGATCATGCTCGGATCACGTAAATGATCATGCACTGTTCACGTGCCTCATCATGTACTGATCACGTGACTGATCATGCACTGATCACGTGTCTGATCATGCACTTATCACGTAATTGATCATGCACTTATCATTTGGCTGATCATGCACTGATCACTTGGTTGATCATGCACTGATCACGTGACTGATCATGCACTGATCTCGTGTCTGATCATGCACTGATCACGTGGCTATCATGCACTGATCACGTGGCTATCATGCACTGATCACTTGGCTGGACATATACTGATCATGTGCCTGGTCCTGCACTGATCACGTGGCTGATCATGCACTGATCACGTGACTGATCATGCACTGATCTCGTGTCTGATCATGCACTGATCACGTGGCTATCATGCACTGCTCACGTGGCTGATCATGCCATGATCACGCAGCTACCATGTACTGGTCACATGACTGAACATGCACTGATCACGTGACTGATCATGCAGTGATCACGTGGCTATCGTGCACTACTCACGTGGCTGATCATGCAATGATCATGTAGCTACCATATACAGGTCACGTGAATGATCATACACCCATCAGGTGACTGATCATGCACTGATCACGTAATTGATCATGCACTGATCACGTGGCTGATCATGCACTGATCACGTGGCTGATCATCCACTGATCACGTGACTGATCATGCACTGATCACGTGACTGATCATTCATTGATCACGTGGCTATCATGCACTGATCACTTGGCTGGTCATACACTGATCACGTGCCTGGTCATGCACAGATTACATGACTGATCATGCACTGAACACGTGATTGATCATGCACTGGTCACGTGGCTATCA
Source organism: Bos javanicus (assembly GCF_032452875.1). Lineage (NCBI taxonomy): Eukaryota > Metazoa > Chordata > Mammalia > Artiodactyla > Bovidae > Bos > Bos javanicus. The sequence goes on along the minus strand of NW_026894260.1, from coordinate 86,310 downwards.
TGCACTACTCACGTGGCTGATCATGCAATGATCATGTAGCTACCATGTACCGGTCAGGTGACTGATCATACACCCATTAGGTGACGGATCATGCACTGATCACGTTGCTGATCATACACTGACCACCTGCCTGGTCATGCACAGATCACGTGACAAATCATGAACTGATCACATAGCTATCATGAAATGATCATCTGGCTGATCATGCACTGATCACGTGGCTGATCATGCACTGATACCGTGACTGAGCATGGACTGATCACATGACTATCATGTAGTGACCACGTGACTTAATGGCGCTGATCATGTGACTGATCATGCGCTGATCATGTTTGCTATCATACACTGATCATGTGCCTCTGGAGGCAATAAACAAAGAGCTGAGTAGGCACGAATCAAACAGTCAGCAGGCAATAATCATGGAACACAGGTGTGAGGAATCATGCTGCTCAGCTGGCAATAATCAAGCAGCTGAGCAGGCAGGAATTACGCAGCACAGCTGGCAATTGTCAAGCAGATGACAGGCAGGAATCGTGCAGCTCAGCTGGCAATTGTCAAGCAGATGAGCAGACAGTAATCACGCAGCTCAGCAGGCCCAGATCACGTGACTGAGCATGCACTGTTCACGTGGCTGATCATACACTGATCACGTGATGATCAGGCACTGATCACTTGGATATCATGCAATGATCACGAGACTGATCATGCACTGTTCACGTCTATATCATGCACTGATCACATGACTGCCCATGCACTGATCACGTGGATGATCATACACTAATCTTGTGACAGATCATGCACTGATCACGTGACTGATCACACACGTATCACATGACTGATCATGCACTGATCACGTGGCTATCATGCATTGATCACGTGGCTATCATGCATTGATCACGTGGCTGATCATACACTGTTCACGTGTCTGACCATGCACTGAACACGTGGCTGATCATACACTGCTCACGTAACTGATCATGCACTGATCACGTGGCTATCATGCACTGATCACGTGGCTGAACATGCACTGTTCACGTGGCTGATCACACACCTGTCACGTGACATATCATGCACTGATCACGTGGCACTCATGCACTGATCACGTGGCTGATCATACTCTGCTCACGTAACTCATGCACCCATCACGTGGCTATCATGCACTGCTCACGTGGCTCGTCATGGAATGATCACGTAGCAACCATATACTGGTAACGTGACTGATCATGCAAAGATCACGTAAATGATCATGCACTGTTCACGTGACTGATCATGTACTGATCACGTGACTGATCATGCACTGATCACGTGGCCATCATGCTCTGCTCACGTGGCTGATCATGCAACGATCACGTAGCAACCATGTACTGGTCACGTGACTGATCATGCACTGATCACGTAATTGATCCTGCACTGATCACGTGGCTGATCACACATGTATCACGTGACTGATCATGCACTGATCCCGTGGCTCTCAAGCACTGATCACGTGGCTGTCATGCACTGATCACGTGGATATCATGCACTGATCATGTGGCTGATCACACACGTATCACATGACTGATCATGCACTGATCACGTGGCTATCATGCACTGATCACGTGGCTATCATGCACTGGTCATGTGGCTGATCAGGCAATGATCACGTAGCTACCATGTACTGGTCACGTGACTGATCATGCACTGATCACGTAATTGATCATGCACTGATCATGTGGCTGATCATGCACTGATCACGTGGCTGATCATACACTGATCACATAACTGATCATGCACTGATCACGTGGCTATCATGCACTGATCACGTGGCTGAACATGCACTGATCACGTGACTGATCATGCACTGATCTCGTGTCTGATCATGCACTGATCACGTGGCTATCATGCACTCCTCACGTGGCTGATCATGCCATGTTCACGCAGCTACCATGTACTTGTCACATGACTGATCATGCACTGATCACATGACTGATCATGCAGTGATCACGTGGCTATCATGAACTACTCACGTGGCTGATCATGCAATGATCATGTAGCTACCATGTACAGGTCACGTGAATGATCATACACCCATCAGGTGACTGATCATGCACTGATCACGTGGCTATCATGCACTGATCACGAGACTGATCAAGCACTGTTCACGTCTATATCATTCACTGATCCCATGAATACACGTGCACTGATCACGTGGATGATCATACACTAATCTTGTGACAGATCATGCACTGATCACGTGGCTGATCATGCACTGATACCGTGACTGAGCATGGACTGATCCCAAGACCATCATGTAGTGATCACGTGACTTAATGGCGCTGATCATGTGACTGATCATGCGCTGATCATGTTTGCTATAATACACTGATCATGTGCCTCTGGAGGCAATAAACAAAGAGCTGAGTAGGCACGAATCAAACAGTCAGCAGGCAATAATCATGGAACTCAGCTGTGAGGAATCATGCTGCTTAGCTGGCAATAATCAAGCAGCTGAGCAGGCAGGAATTACGCAGCACAGCTGGCAATTGTCAAGCAGATGACAGGCAGGAATCGTGCAGCTCAGCTGGCAATTGTCAAGCAGATGAGCAGACAGTAATCACGCAGCTCAGCAGGCCCAGATCACGTGACTGAGCATGCACTGTTCACGTGGTTGATCATACACTGTTCACGTGTCTGACCATGCACTGATCACGTGGCTGATCATACACTGCTCACGTAACTGATCATGCACTGATCACGTGGCTATCATGCACTGATCACGTGGCTGAACATGCACTGTTCACGTGGCTGATCACACACCTGTCACGTGACATATCATGCACTGATCACGTGGCACTCATGCACTGATCACGTGGCTGATCATACTCTGCTCACGTAACTGATCATGCACTGATCACGTGGCTGAACATGCACTGTTCACGTGGCTGATCACACACCTGTCACGTGACATATCATGCACTGATCACGTGGCACTCATGCACTGATCACGTGGCTGATCGTACACTGCTCACGTAACTCATGCACACATCACGTGGCTATCATGCACTGCTCACGTGGCTCGTCAAGAAATGATCACATAGCAACCATATACTGGTAACGTGACTGATCATGCAAAGATCACGTAAATGATCATGCACTGTTCACGTGACTGATCATGTACTGATCACGTGACTGATCATGCACTGATCACGTAACTGATCCTGCACTGATCACGTGGCTCATCATGCACTGATCACGTGGCTGATCACACATGTATCACGTGATTGATCCTGCACTGATCACGTGGCTCTCATGCACTGATCACGTGGCTGTCATGCACTGATCACGTGGATATCATGCACTGATCATGTGGCTGATCACACACGTATCACATGACTGATCATGCACTGATCACGTGGCTATCATGCACTGATCACGTGGCTATCATGCACTGATCATGTGGCTGATCAGGCAATGATCACGTAGCTACCATGTAGTGGTCACGTGACAGATCATGCACTGATCACGTGGCACTCATGCACTGATCACGTGGCTGATCGTACACTGCTCACGTAACTGATCATGCACTGATCACGTGGCTATCATGCACTGATCACGTGGCTGAACATGCACTCTTCACGTGGCTGATCACACACCTGTCACGTGACATATCATGCACTGATCACGTGGCACTCATGCACTGATCACGTGGCTGATCATACTCTGCTCACGTAACTCATGCACACATCACGTGGCTATCATGCACTGCTCACGTGGCTCGTCATGGAATGATCACGTAGCAACCAAGTACGGGTCACGTGACTGATCATGCACTGATTATGTAATTGATCCTGCACTGATCACGTGGCTCATCATGCACTGATCCGGTGGCTGATCACTCACGTATCACGTGACTGACCATGTAGAGATCACGTAAATAATCATGAAGTGATCACGTGGCTATCCTGCACTGATCACGTGGATAACATGCACTGATTACGTGGCTGATCACACACGTATCACGTGACTGATCATGCACTGATCACGTGGCTATCATGCACTGATCACGTGACTATCATGCACTAATCACGTGGCTGATCATGCAATGATCACATAGCTACCATGCACTGGTCACGTGACTGATCATGCACTGATCAGGTAATTGATCATGCACTGATCACGTGACTGATCATGCACAGATCACGTGACTGATCATGCACTGATCACGTGGCTATCATGCACTGCTCATGTGGCTGATCATGCAATGATCACGCAGCTACCATGTACTGGTCACATGACTGATCATGCACTGATCACATAATTGATCATGCACTGATCACCTGGCTTATCATGCATTGATTATGTGACTGATCATGTGCTGATCATGTTTGGTGTCACACACTGATCATGTGCCTCTGGAGGCAATGAACATAGAGCTGAGTAGGCAGGAATCAGTCAGCAGGCTATAATCATGGAACTCAGCTCTGAGAAATCATGCTGCTCAGCTGGCAATAATCAAGTAGATGAGCAGGCAGGAATTACGCAGCACAGGTGGCAATTGTCAAGGAGATGACAGGCAGGAATCGTGCAGCTCTGCTGGAAATTGTCAAGCAGATGAGCAGACAGTAATCACGCAGCTAAGCAGGCCATGATCACGTGACTGAGCATGCACTGTTCACGTGGCTGATCACACACCTATCACGTGACTGATCATGCACTGATACCGTGACTGAGCAAGGACTGATCACATGACTATCATGTAGTGATCAGGTGACTTAATGGCTCTGATCATGTGACTGATCATGCGCTGATCATGTTTGCTATCATACACTGATCATTTGCCTCTGGAGGCAAGAGGTGAATAGGCACGAATCTAACAGTCAGCAGGCAATAATCATGGAACTCAGGTGTGAGGAATCATGCTGCTCAGCTGGCAATTGTCAAGCAGATGACAGGCAGGAATCATGCAGCTCAGCTGGCAATTTCAAGCAGATGAGCAGACAGTAATCACGCAGCTCAGCAGGCCCTTATCACGTGACTGAGCATGCACAATTCACGTGGCTGATCATACACGGATCACGTGATGATCATGCACTGATCACTTGGATATCATGCACTGATCACGTGGTTGATCATACACTGTTCACGTGTCTGACCATGCACTGATCATGTGGCTGATCATACACTGCTCAGGTAACTGATCATGCACTGATCACGTGGCTATCATGCACTGATCACGTGGCTGAACATGCACTGTTCACGTGGCTGATCACACACCTGTCACGTGACATATCATGCACTGATCACGTGGCTGATCATACTTTGCTCACGTAACTGATCATGCACACATCACGTGGCTATCATGCACTGCTCACGTGGCTCGTCATGGAATGATCACGTAGCTACCATATACTGGTCACGTGACTGATCATGCACACATCACGTCAATGATCATGCACTGTTCAAGTGACTGATCATGTACTGATCACGTGACTGATCATGAACTGATCACGTGGCTATCATGCTTTGCTCCCGTGGCTGATCATGCAAGGATCACGTAGCAACCATGTACGGGTCACGTGACTGATCATGCACTGATCACGTAATTGATCCTGCACTGATCACGTGGCTCATCATGCACTGATCACGTGACTGATCACACATGTATCACGTGACTGATCATGCACTGATCACGTGGCTGTCATGCACTGATCATGTGGCTATCATGCACTGATCACGTAGCTAGCATGCACTCATCACGTGGCTGATCACGCAATGATCACGTAGCTACCATGTACTGGTCATGTGACTGATCATGCACTGATCACGTAATTGATCCTGCACTGATCACATGGCTCATCACGCACTGATCCGGTGGCTGATCACACACGTATCACGTGACTGATCATGTACAGATCACGTAAATAATCATGAAATGATCACGTGGCTATCCTGCACTGATCACGTGGATAACATGCACTGATCACGTGGCTATCATGCACTGATCACGTGGCTGATCATGCAATGATCACGTAGCTGCCATGCACTGGTCACGTGTCTGATCATCCACTGATCAGGTAATTGATCATGCACTGATTATGTGACTGATCATGCAGAGATCACGTGACTGATCATGCACAGATCACGTGACTGATCATGCACTGATCACGTGGCTATCATGCACTGATCACGTGGCTATCATGCACTGATCACGTGGCTGATCATGCAATGATCACATAGCTACCATGCACTGGTCACGTGACTGATCATGCACTGATCAGGTAATTGATCATGCACTGATCACGTGACTGATCATGCACAGATCACGTGACTGATCATGCACAGATCACGTGACTGATCATGCCCTGATCACGTGGCTCTCATGCACTGCTCACGTGGCTGATCATGCAATGATCACGCAGCTACCATGTACTGGTCACATAACTGATCATGCACTGATCACATAATTGATCATGCACTGATCACCTGGCTTATCATGCATTGATTATGTGAATGATCATGTGCTGATCATGTTTGGTGTCACACACTGATCATGTGCCTCTGGAGGCAATGAACATAGAGCTGAGTAGGCAGGAATCAGTCAGCAGGCTATAATCATGGAACTCAGCTCTGAGAAATCATGCCGCTCAGCTGGCAATAATCAAGTAGATGAGCAGGCAGGAACTACGCAGCACAGGTGGCAATTGTCAAGGAGATGACAGGCAGGAATCGTGCAGCTCAGCTGGAAATTGCCAAGCAGATGAGCAGAAAGTAATCACGCAGCTCAGCAGGCCCTGATCACGTGACTGAGCATGCACTGTTCACGTGGCTGATCACACACCTATCACGTGACTGATCATACACTGATCATTGACTGATCATGCACTGACCACGTGGCTATCAGGCACTGATCACTTGGCTGGACATACACTGATCACGTGCCTGGTAATGCACTGATCACGTGGCTGATCATGTACTGATCACGTGACTGAACATGCACTGATCTCGTGTCTGATCATGCACTGATCACGTGGCTATCATGCACTGCTCACGTGGCTGATCATGCGATGATCACGCAGCTACCATGTACTGGTCACATGACTGATCATGCACTGATCACGTGACTGATCATGGAGTGATCACGTGGCTATCATGCACTACTCACGTGGCAGATCATGCAATGATCATGTAGCTACCATTTAGAGGTCACGTGAATTATCATACACCCATCAGGTGACTGATCATGCACTGATCACGTGGCTACCATGCACTGATCACGAGAATGATCATGCACTGATCACGTCTATATCATGCACTGATCACATGACTGCCCATGCACTGATCACGTGGGTGATCATACACTAATCATGTGACAGATCGTGCACTAATCACGTGGCTGATCATGCACTGATACCGTGACTGAGCATGGACTGATCACATGACTATCATGTAGTGATCACGTGACTTAATGGCGCTGATCATGTGACTGATCATGCGCTGATCATGTTTGCTATCATACACTGATCATGTGCCTCTGGAGGCAATAAACAAAGAGCTGAGTAGGCACGAATCAAACAGTCAGCAGGCAATAATCATGGAACTCAGGTGTGAGGAATCATGCTGCTCAGCTGGCAATAATCAAGCAGCTGAGCAGGCAGGAATTACGCAGCACAGCTGGCAATTATCAAGCAGATGACAGGCAGGAATCGTGCAGCTCAGCTGGCAATTGTCAAGCAGATGAGCAGAGAGTAATCACGCAGCTCAGCAGGCCCTGATCACGTGACTGAGCATGCACTGTTCACGTGGCTGATCATACACTGATCACGTGATGATCATGCACTGATCACTTGGATATCATGCACTGACCACGTGGCTGATCATACACTGTTCACGTGTGTGACCATGCACTGATCACGTGGCTGATCATACACTGCTCACGTAACTGATCATGCCTGTTCACGTGGCTATCATGCACTGAATACGTGGCTGATCATGCACTGTTCACGTGGCTGATCACACACCTGTCACGTGACATATCATGCACTGATCACGTGGCACGCATGCACTGATCACGTGGCTGATCATACTCTGCTCACGTAACTCATCATGCACACATCACGTTTCTATCATGCACTGCTCACGTGGCTCGTCACGGAATGATCACGTAGCTACCATATACTGGTCACGTGACTGATCATGCTCGGATCACGTAAATGATCATGCACTGTTCACGTGCCTCATCATGTACTGATCACGTGACTGATCATGCACTGATCACGTGTCTGATCATGCACTTATCACGTAATTGATCATGCACTTATCATTTGGCTGATCATGCACTGATCACGTGGTTGATCATGCACTGATCACGTGACTGATCATGCACTGATCTCGTGTCTGATCATGCACTGATCACGTGGCTATCATGCACTGATCACGTGGCTATCATGCACTGATCACTTGGCTGGACATATACTGATCATGTGCCTGGTCCTGCACTGATCACGTGGCTGATCATGCACTGATCACGTGACTGATCATGCACTGATCTCGTGTCTGATCATGCACTGATCACGTGGCTATCATGCACTGCTCACGTGGCTGATCATGCCATGATCACGCAGCTACCATGTACTGGTCACATGACTGAACATGCACTGATCACGTGACTGATCATGCAGTGATCACGTGGCTATCGTGCACTACTCACGTGGCTGATCATGCAATGATCATGTAGCTACCATATACAGGTCACGTGAATGATCATACACCCATCAGGTGACTGATCATGCACTGATCACGTAATTGATCATGCACTGATCACGTGGCTGATCATGCACTGATCACGTGGCTGATCATCCACTGATCACGTGACTGATCATGCACTGATCACGTGACTGATCATTCATTGATCACGTGGCTATCATGCACTGATCACTTGGCTGGTCATACACTGATCACGTGCCTGGTCATGCACAGATTACATGACTGATCATGCACTGAACACGTGATTGATCATGCACTGGTCACGTGGCTATCATGCACTACTCACGTGGCTGATCATGCAATGATCATGTAGCTACCATGTACCGGTCAGGTGACTGATCATACACCCATTAGGTGACGGATCATGCACTGATCACGTTGCTGATCATACACTGACCACCTGCCTGGTCATGCACAGATCACGTGACAAATCATGAACTGATCACATAGCTATCATGAAATGATCAACTGGCTGATCATGCACTGATCACGTGGCTGATCATGCACTGATACCGTGACTGAGCATGGACTGATCACATGACTATCATGTAGTGACCACGTGACTTAATGGCGCTGATCATGTGACTGATCATGCGCTGATCATGTTTGCTATCATACACTGATCATGTGCCTCTGGAGGCAATAAACAAAGAGCTGAGTAGGCACGAATCAAACAGTCAGCAGGCAATAATCATGGAACTCAGGTGTGAGGAATCATGCTGCTCAGCTGGCAATAATCAAGCAGCTGAGCAGGCAGGAATTACGCAGCACAGCTGGCAATTGTCAAGCAGCTGACAGGCAGGAATCATGCAGCTCAGCTGGCAATTGTCAAGCAGATGAGCAGACAGTAATCACGCAGCTCAGCAGGCCCAGATCACGTGACTGAGCATGCACTGTTCACGTGGCTGATCACACACGTATCACGTGACTGATCATGCACTGATCATGTGACTGATCATGCACTGATCACGTGGCTATCATGCACTGATCACTTGGCTGGACATACACTGATCACGTGCCTGGTCATGCACTGATCACGTGGCTGATCATGCACTGATCACGTGACTGATCATGCACTAACCATGTAATTGATCATGCACTGCTCATGTGGCTGATCATGCGATGATCACGCAGCTACCATGTACTGGTCACATGACTGATCATGCACTGATCACATAATTGATCATGCGCTGATCACCTGGCTTATCATGCATTGATTATGTGACTGATCATGTGCTGATCATGTTTGGTGTCATACACTGATCATGTGCCTCTGGAGGCAATGAACAAAGAGCTGAGTAGGCAGGAATCAGTCAGCAGGCTATAATCATGGAACTCAGCTCTGAGAAATCATGCTGCTCAGCTGGCAATAATCAAGTAGATGAGCAGGCAGGAATTACGCAGCACAGGTGGCAATTGTCAAGCAGATGACAGGCAGGAATCGTGCAGCTCAGCTGGCAATTGTCAAGCAGATGAGCAGACAGTAATCACGCAGCTCAGCAGGCCCTGATCACGTGACTGAGCATGCACTGTTCACGTGGCTGATCACACACTGATCACGTGACTGATCATGCACTGATCACGTGACTGATCATGCACTGATCACGTGGCTGATCATGCACTGATCACGTGGCTGATCATGCACTGATCACGTGGCTGATCATGCACTGATCACGTGACTGATCATGCACTGATCACGTGGCTATCATGCACTGATCACGTGGCTGATCATGCACTGATCACGTGGCTGATCATGCACTGATCACGTGGCTGATCATGCACTGATCACGTGACTGATCATGCACTGATCACGTGACTGATCATGCACTGATCACGTGGCTATCATGCACTGCTCACGTGGCTGATCATGCATGATCACGCAGCTACCATGTACTGGTCACGTGACTGATCATGCACTGATCACGTGACTGATCATGCACTGATCACGTGGCTATCATGCACTATCACGTGGCTGATCATGCACTGATCACGTAGCTACCATGTACTGGTCACGTGAATGATCATGCACTGATCACGTGACTGATCATGCACTGATCACGTGGCTGATCATGCACTGATCACGTGGCTGATCATGCACTGATCACGTGGCTGATCATGCACTGATCACGTGACTGATCATGCACTGATCACGTGACTGATCATGCACTGATCACGTGGCTATCATGCACTGATCACGTGGCTGATCATGCACTGATCACGTGCCTGATCATGCACTGATCACATGACTGATCATGCACTGATCACGTGACTGATCATGCACTGATCACGTGGCTGATCATGCACTGATCACGTGGCTGATCATGCACTGATCACGTAGCTATCATGCACTGATCACGTGGCTGATCATGCATGATCACGTAGCTACCATGCACTGATCACGTGACTGATCATGCACTGATCACGTGACTGATCATGCACTGATCACGTGGCTGATCATGCACTGATCACGTGACTGATCACACATGTATCACGTGACTGATCATGCACTGATCACGTGGCTGATCATGCACTGATCACGTGGCTGATCATGCACTGATCACGTGGCTATCATGCACTGATCACGTGGCTGATCATGCACTGATCACGTAGCTATCATGCACTGATCACGTGACTGATCATGCACTGATCACGTGATTGATCATGCACTGATCACGTGGCTGATCATGCACTGATCACGTGGCTGATCACACACGATCACGTGACTGATCATGCACTGATCACGTAAATGATCATGCACTGATCACGTGGCTATCATGCACTGATCACGTGGATATCATGCACTGATCACGTGGCTGATCACACACGTATCACGTGACTGATCATGCACTGATCACGTGGCTATCATGCACTGATCACGTGGCTATCATGCACTGATCACGTGGCTGATCATGCACTGATCACGTAGCTGCCATGCACTGATCACGTGACTGATCATGCACTGATCACGTAACTGATCATGCACTGATCACGTGACTGATCATGCACTGATCACGTGACTGATCATGCACTGATCACGTGACTGATCATGCACTGATCACGTGGCTATCATGCACTGATCACGTGGCTGATCATGCACTGATCACGTGGCTATCATGCACTGATCACGTGGCTGATCATGCACTGATCACGCAGCTACCATGCACTTGTCACGTGACTGATCATGCACTGATCACATAATTGATCATGCACTGATCACGTGGCTTATCATGCACTGATCATGTGACTGATCATGTGCTGATCATGTTTGGTGTCATACACTGATCATGTGCCTCTGGAGGCAATGAACATAGAGCTGAGTAGGCAGGAATCAGTCAGCAGGCTATAATCATGGAACTCACCTCTGAGAAATCATGCTGCTCAGCTGGCAATAATCAAGTAGATGAGCAGGCAGGAATTACGCAGCACAGGTGGCAATTGTCAAGCAGATGACAGGCAGGAATCGTGCAGCTCAGCTGGCAATTGTCAAGCAGATGAGCAGACAGTAATCACGCAGCTCAGCAGGCCCTGATCACGTGACTGAGCATGCACTGATCACGTGGCTGATCACACACTGATCACGTGACTGATCATGCACTGATCACGTGACTGATCATGCACTGATCACGTGGCTATCATGCACTGATCACGTGGCTGATCATGCACTGATCACGTGACTGATCATGCACTGATCACGTGACTGATCATGCACTGATCACGTGACTGATCATGCACTGATCACGTGGCTATCATGCACTGATCACGTGGCTGATCATACACTGATCACGTGACTGATCATGCACTGATCACGTGACTGATCATGCACTGATCACGTGGCTATCATGCACTGATCACGTGGCTGATCATGCACTGATCACGTGACTGATCATGCACTGATCACGTAGCTATCATGCACTGATCACGTGGCTGATCATGCACTGATCACGTGGCTGATCATGCACTGATACCGTGACTGAGCATGGACTGATCAAATGACTATCATGTAGGGATCACGTGACTTAATGGCGCTGATCATGTGACTGATCATGCGCTGATCATGTTTGCTATCATACACTGATCATGTGCCTCTGGAGGCAATAAACAAAGAGCTGAGTAGGCACGAATCAAACAGTCAGCAGGCAATAATCATGGAACTCAGGTGTGAGGAATCATGCTGCTCAGCTGGCAATAATCAAGCAGCTGAGCAGGCAGGAATTACGCAGCACAGCTGGCAATTGTCAAGCAGATGACAGGCAGGAATCATGCAGCTCAGCTGGCAATTGTCAAGCAGATGAGCAGACAGTAATCACGCAGCTCAGCAGGCCCTGATCACGTGACTGAGCATGCACTGTTCACGTGGCTGATCATACACTGATCACGTGATGATCATGCACTGATCACTTGGATATCATGCACTGATCACGTGGCTGATCATACACTGTTCACGTGTCTGACCATGCACTGATCACGTGGCTGATCATACACTGCTCACGTAACTGATCATGCACTGATCACGTGGCTGATCATGCACTGATCACGTGGCTGATCACACACCTGTCACGTGACATATCATGCACTGATCACGTGGCACTCATGCACTGATCACGTGGCTGATCATACTCTGCTCACGTGACTGATCATGCACATCACGTGGCTATCATGCACTGCTCACGTGGCTGTCATGGAATGATCACGTAGCTACCATGTACTGTCACGTGACTGATCATGCACTGATCACGTAATTGATCATGCACTGATCACGTGGCTGATCATGCACTGATCACGTGCTGATCACACATGTATCACGTGACTGATCATGCACTGATCACGTGGCTGATCATGCACTGATCACGTGGCTACCATGCACTGATCACGTGGCTATCATGCACTGATCACGTGGCTGATCATGCACTGATCACGTAGCTGCCATGCACTGATCACGTGACTGATCATGCACTGATCACGTGATTGATCATGCACTGATCACGTGGCTGATCATGCACTGATCACGTGGCTGATCACACACGATCACGTGACTGATCATGCACTGATCACGTGACTGATCATGCACTGATCACGTGGCTATCATGCACTGATCACGTGGATATCATGCACTGATCACGTGGCTGATCACACACGTATCACGTGACTGATCATGCACTGATCACGTGGCTATCATGCACTGATCACGTGGCTATCATGCACTGATCACGTGGCTGATCATGCAATGATCACGTAGCTACCATGCACTTGTCACGTGACTGATCATGCACTGATCACGTAACTGATCATGCACTGATCACGTGACTGATCATGCACTGATCACGTGACTGATCATGCACTGATCACGTGGCTGATCATGCACTGATCACGTGGCTATCATGCACTGATCACGTGGCTGATCATGCACTGATCACGCAGCTACCATGCACTGGTCACATGACTGATCATGCACTGATCACATGACTGATCATGCACTGATCACGTGGCTTATCATGCACTGATCATGTGACTGATCATGTGCTGATCATGTTTGGTGTCATACACTGATCATGTGCCTCTGGAGGCAATGAACAAAGAGCTGAGTAGGCACGAATCAGTCAGCAGGCTATAATCATGGAACTCAGATCTGAGAAATCATGCTGCTCAGCTGGCAATAATCAAGCAGATGAGCAGGCAGGAATTACGCAGCACAGCTGGCAATTGTCAAGCAGATGACAGGCAGGAATCGTGCAGCTCAGCTGGCAATTGTCAAGCAGATGAGCAGTCAGTAATCACGCAGCTCAGCAGGCCCTGATCACGTGACTGAGCATGCACTGTTCACGTGGCTGATCACACACTGATCACGTGATGATCATGCACTGATCACTTGGATGTCATGCACTGATCACGTGGCTGATCATGCACTGATCACGTGGCTGATCATGCACTGATCACGTGATGATCATGCACTGATCACGTGGCTATCATGCACTGATCACGTGGCTGATCATGCACTGATCACGTGGCTGATCACACACTGATCACGTGATGATCATGCACTGATCACGTGGCTATCATGCACTGATCACGTGGCTGATCATGCACTGATCACGTGGCTGATCACACACTGTCACGTGACTATCATGCACTGATCACGTGGCACTCATGCACTGATCACGTGGCTGATCATACACTGATCACGTAACTGATCATGCACTGATCACGTGGCTATCATGCACTGCTCACGTGGCTGTCATGCAATGATCACGTAGCTACCATATACTGATCACGTGACTGATCATGCACTGATCACGTGAATGATCATGCACTGATCACGTGACTGATCATGCACTGATCACGTGGCTATCATGCACTGATCACGTGGCTGATCATGCAATGATCACGTAAAAACCATGTACTGGTCACGTGACTGATCATGCACTGATCACGTAATTGATCATGCACTGATCACGTGGCTCATCATGCACTGATCACGTGGCTGATCACACATGATCACGTGACTGATCATGCACTGATCACGTGGCTATCATGCACTGATCACGTGGCTATCATGCACTGATCACGTAGCTATCATGCACTGATCACGTGGCTGATCATGCACTGATCACGTAGCTATCATGCACTGGTCACGTGACTGATCATGCACTGATCACGTAATTGATCATGCACTGATCACGTGGCTGATCATGCACTGATCACGTGGCTGATCATGCAGGATCACGTGACTGATCATGCACTGATCACGTGACTGATCATGCACTGATCACGTGGCTATCATGCACTGATCACGTGGCTATCATGCACTGATCACGTGGCTGATCACACACTGATCACGTGAATGATCATGCACTGATCACGTGGCTATCATGCACTGATCACGTGGCTGATCATGCACTGATCACGTGACTGATCATGCACTGATCACGTGGCTATCATGCACTGATCACGTGGCTGATCATGCACTGATCACGTAGCTACCATGCACTGATCACGTGACTGATCATGCACTGATCACGTGACTGATCATGCACTGATCACGTGACTGATCATGCACTGATCACGTGACTGATCATGCACTGATCACGTGACTGATCATGCACTGATCACGTGGCTATCATGCACTGATCACGTGGCTGATCATGCACTGATCACGCAGCTACCATGCACTGATCACATGACTGATCATGCACTGATCACATGACTGATCATGCACTGATCACGTGGCTTATCATGCACTGATCATGTGACTGATCATGTGCTGATCATGTTTGCTGTCATACACTGATCATGTGCCTCTGGAGGCAATGAACAAAGAGCTGAGTAGGCACGAATCAGTCAGCAGGAATAATCATGGAACTCAGCTGTGAGAAATCATGCTGCTCAGCTGGCAATAATCAAGCAGCTGAGCAGGCAGGAATTACGCAGCACAGCTGGCAATTGTCAAGCAGATGACAGGCAGGAATCGTGCAGCTCAGCTGGCAATTGTCAAGCAGATGAGCAGACAGTAATCACGCAGCTCAGCAGGCCCTGATCACGTGACTGAGCATGCACTGTTCACGTGGCTGATCAGACACTTATCACGTGACTGATCATGCACTGATCACGTGACTATCATGCACTGATCACGTGGCTGATCATGCACTGATCACGTGGCTGACATGCACTGATCACGTGGCTGATCATGCACTGATCACGTGACTGATCATGCACTGATCACGTGGCTATCATGCACTGATCACGTGGCTGATCATGCACTGATCACGGGACTGATCATGCACTGATCACGGCGCTATCATGCATTGACTACATGACTCCACATGCACTGATCACGTAAATGATCATGCACTGATCACGTGACTGATCATGCACTGATCACGTGACTGATCATGCACTGATCACGTGGCTGATCATGCACTGATCACGTGGCTATCATGCACTGCTCACGTGGCTGATCATGCAATGATCACGTAGCTACATATACTGGTCACGTGACTGATCATGCACTGATCACGTAATTGATCATGCACTGATCACGTGGCTGATCATGCACTGATCACGTGACTGATCATGCACTGATCACGTGGCTATCATGCACTGATCACGTGGCTGGACATGCACTGATCACGTGCCTGATCATGCACTGATCACGTGGCTGATCATGCACTGATCACGTGACTGATCATGCACTGATCACGTGACTGATCATGCACTGATCACGTGGCTATCATGCACTGATCACGTGGCTGATCATGCATGATCACGCAGCTACCATGTACTGGTCACGTGACTGATCATGCACTGATCACGTGACTGATCATGCACTGATCACGTGGCTATCATGCACTGATCACGTGGCTGATCATGCACTGATCACGTAGCTATCATGCACTGATCACGTGACTGATCATGCACTGATCACGTGACTGATCATGCACTGATCACGTGGCTGATCATGCACTGATCACGTGGCTGATCATGCACTGATCACGTGGCTGATCATGCACTGATCACGTGGCTATCATGCACTGATCACGTGGCTGATCATGCACTGATCACGTGCCTGATCATGCACTGATCACATGACTGATCATGCACTGATCACGTGACTGATCATGCACTGATCACGTGGCTATCATGCACTACTCACGTGGCTGTTCATGCAATGATCACGTAGCTACCATGTACTGGTCACGTGACTGATCATACACCCATCAGGTGACTGATCATGCACTGATCACGTGGCTGATCATGCACTGATCACCTGCCTGATCATGCACTGATCACGTGACTGATCATGCACTGATCACATGGCTATCATGAACTGATCACCTGGCTGATCATGCACTGATCACGTGGCTGATCATGCACTGATACCGTGACTGAGCATGGACTGATCACATGACTATCTTGTAGTGATCACGTGACTTAATGGCGCTGATCATGTGACTGATCATGCGCTGATCATGTTTGCTATCATACACTGATCATGTGCCTCTGGAGGCAATAAACAAAGAGCTGAGTAGGCACGAATCAAACAGTCAGCAGGCAATAATCATGGAACTCAGGTGTGAGGAATCATGCTGCTCAGCTGGCAATAATCAAGCAGCTGAGCAGGCAGGAATTACGCAGCACAGCTGGCAATTGTCAAGCAGATGACAGGCAGGAATCGTGCAGCTCAGCTGGCAATTGTCAAGCAGATGAGCAGACAGTAATCACGCAGCTCAGCAGGCCCTGATCACGTGACTGAGCATGCACTGTTCACGTGGCTGATCATACACTGATCACGTGATGATCATGCACTGATCACTTGGATATCATGCACTGATCACGTGGCTGATCATACACTGATCACGTAACTGATCATGCACTGATCACGTGGCTGATCATGCACTGATCACGTGGCTGATCATGCACTGTCACGTGACTATCATGCACTGATCACGTGGCACTCATGCACTGATCACGTGGCTGATCATACACTGCTCACGTGACTGATCATGCACTGATCACGTGGCTATCATGCACTGCTCACGTGGCTGTCATGGAATGATCACGTAGCAACCATGCACTGGTCACGTGACTGATCATGCACTGATCACGTAATTGATCATGCACTGATCACGTGGCTGATCATGCACTGATCACGTGCTGATCACACATGATCACGTGACTGATCATGCACTGATCACGTGGCTGATCATGCACTGATCACGTGGCTGATCATGCACTGATCACGTAGCTATCATGCACTGATCACGTGGCTGATCATGCACTGATCACGTAGCAACCATGTACTGGTCACGTGACTGATCATGCACTGATCACGTAATTGATCATGCACTGATCACGTGGCTCATCATGCACTGATCACGTGGCTGATCACACATGATCACGTGACTGATCATGCACTGATCACGTGGCTCATGCACTGATCACGTGGCTATCATGCACTGATCACGTGGCTATCATGCACTGATCACGTGGCTGATCATGCAATGATCACGTAGCTACCATGCACTGATCACGTGACTGATCATGCACTGATCACGTAATTGATCATGCACTGATCACGTGGCTGATCATGCACTGATCAGTGGCTGATCACACTGATCACGTGACTGATCATGCACTGATCACGTGACTGATCATGCACTGATCACGTGGCTATCATGCACTGATCACGTGGATATCATGCACTGATCACGTGGCTGATCACACACGTATCACGTGACTGATCATGCACTGATCACGTGACTATCATGCACTGATCACGTGGCTATCATGCACTGATCACGTGGCTGATCATGCAATGATCACGTAGCTACCATGCACTGGTCACGTGACTGATCATGCACTGATCACGTAATTGATCATGCACTGATCACGTGACTGATCATGCACTGATCACGTGACTGATCATGCACTGATCACGTGACTGATCATGCACTGATCACGTGGCTATCATGCACTGATCACGTGGCTGATCATGCACTGATCACGCAGCTACCATGCACTGATCACATGACTGATCATGCACTGATCACATAATTGATCATGCACTGATCACGTGGCTTATCATGCACTGATCATGTGACTGATCATGTGCTGATCATGTTTGGTGTCATACACTGATCATGTGCCTCTGGAGGCAATGAACATAGAGCTGAGTAGGCAGGAATCAGTCAGCAGGCTATAATCATGGAACTCAGCTCTGAGAAATCATGCTGCTCAGCTGGCAATAATCAAGTAGATGAGCAGGCAGGAATTACGCAGCACAGGTGGCAATTGTCAAGCAGATGACAGGCAGGAATCATGCAGCTCAGCTGGCAATTGTCAAGCAGATGAGCAGACAGTAATCACGCAGCTCAGCAGGCCCTGATCACGTGACTGAGCATGCACTGTTCACGTGGCTGATCACACACTGATCACGTGACTAATCATGCACTGATCATGTGACTGATCATGCACTGATCACGTGGCTATCATGCACTGATCACGTGGCTGACATACACTGATCACGTGCCTGATCATGCACTGATCACGTGGCTGATCATGCACTGATCACGTGACTGATCATGCACTGATCACGTGTCTGATCATGCACTGATCACGTGGCTATCATGCACTGCTCACGTGGCTGATCATGCATGATCACGCAGCTACCATGTACTGGTCACATGACTGATCATGCACTGATCACGTGACTGATCATGCACTGATCACGTGGCTATCATGCACTACTCACGTGGCTGATCATGCAATGATCATGTAGCTACCATGTACAGGTCACGTGAATGATCATACACTGATCAGGTGACTGATCATGCACTGATCACGTGGCTGATCATGCACTGATCATGTGACTGATCATGCACTGATCACGTGGCTATCATGCACTGATCACGTGGCTGATCATGCACTGATACCGTGACTGAGCATGGACTGATCACATGACTATCATGTAGTGATCACGTGACTTAATGGCGCTGATCATGTGACTGATCATGCGCTGATCATGTTTGCTATCATACACTGATCATGTGCCTCTGGAGGCAATAAACAAAGAGCTGAGTAGGCACGAATCAAACAGTCAGCAGGCAATAATCATGGAACTCAGCTGTGAGGAATCATGCTGCTCAGCTGGCAATAATCAAGCAGCTGAGCAGGCAGGAATTACGCAGCACAGCTGGCAATTGTCAAGCAGATGACAGGCAGGAATCGTGCAGCTCAGCTGGCAATTGTCAAGCAGATGAGCAGACAGTAATCACGCAGCTCAGCAGGCCCTGATCACGTGACTGAGCATGCACTGTTCACGTGGCTGATCATACACTGATCACGTGACTGATCATGCACTGATCACTTGGATATCATGCACTGATCACGTGACTGATCATGCACTGATCACGTGGCTGATCATGCACTGATCACGTGGCTGATCATACACTGATCACGTGACTGATCATGCACTGATCACGTGGCTGATCATGCACTGATCACGTGACTGATCATGCACTGATCACGTGGCTGATCATGCACTGATCACGTGGCTATCATGCACTGATCACGTGGCTGATCATGCATGATCACGCAGCTACCATGCACTGATCACGTGACTGATCATGCACTGATCACGTGACTGATCATGCACTGATCACGTGGCTATCATGCACTGATCACGTGGCTGATCATGCAATGATCATGTAGCTATCATGCACTGGTCACGTGAATGATCATACACTGATCAGGTGACTGATCATGCACTGATCACGTGGCTATCATGCACTGATCACGTGACTGATCATGCACTGATCACGTCTATATCATGCACTGATCACGTGACTGATCATGCACTGATCACGTGACTGATCATGCACTGATCACGTGGCTATCATGCACTGATCACGTGGCTGATCATGCACTGATCACGTAGCTACCATGTACTGATCACGTGACTGATCATGCACTGATCACGTAACTGATCATGCACTGATCACGTGGCTGATCATGCACTGATCACGTGGCTGATCACACATGATCACGTGACTGATCATGCACTGATCACGTGGCTATCATGCACTGATCACGTGGCTGATCATGCACTGATCACGTGACTGATCATGCACTGATCACGTGACTGATCATGCACTGATCACGTGGCTGATCATGCACTGATCACGTGACTGATCATGCACTGATCACGTGACTGATCATGCACTGATCACGTGGCTATCATGCACTGATCACGTGGCTGATCATGCACTGATCACATGACTGATCATGCACTGATCACGTGACTGATCATGCACTGATCACGTGGCTATCATGCACTGATCACGTGGCTGATCATGCACTGATCATGTAGCTATCATGTACTGTCACGTGACTGATCATGCACTGATCACGTGACTGATCATGCACTGATCACGTGGCTGATCATGCACTGATCACGTGGCTGATCATGCACTGATCACGTGGCTGATCATGCACTGATCACGTGACTGATCATGCACTGATCACGTGGCTGATCATGCACTGATCACGTGGCTATCATGCACTGATCACGTGGCTGATCATGCACTGATCACGTGACTGATCATGCACTGATCACGTGGCTGATCATGCACTGATCACGTGACTGATCATGCACTGATCACGTGGCTATCATGCACTGATCACGTGGCTGATCATGCACTGATCACGTGACTGATCATGCACTGATCACGTGACTGATCATGCACTGATCACGTGGCTATCATGCACTGATCACTTGGCTGACATGCACTGATCACGTGCCTGATCATGCACTGATCACGTGGCTGATCATGCACTGATCACGTGGCACTCATGCACTGATCACGTGGCTGATCATACACTGATCACGTGACTGATCATGCACTGATCACGTGGCTATCATGCACTGATCACGTGGCTGATCATGCAATGATCACGTGGCTACCATACTGGTCACGTGACTGATCATGCACTGATCACGAATGATCATGCACTGATCACGTGACTGATCATGCACTGATCACGTGACTGATCATGCACTGATCACGTGGCTATCATGCACTGATCACGTGGCTGATCATGCACTGATCACGTAGCAACCATGTACTGGTCACGTGACTGATCATGCACTGATCACGTAATGATCCTGCACTGATCACGTGGCTGATCATGCACTGATCACGTGGCTGATCACACACTGATCACGTGACTGATCATGCACTGATCACGTGGCTATCATGCACTGATCACGTGGCTGATCATGCACTGATCACGTGGCTATCATGCACTGATCACGTGACTGATCATGCACTGATCACGTGGCTGATCATGCACTGATCACGTGGCTACCATGCACTGGTCACGTGACTGATCATGCACTGATCACGTGACTGATCATGCACTGATCACGTGGCTATCATGCACTGATCACGTGGCTGATCATGCAATGATCACGTAGCTACCATGCACTGATCACGTGACTGATCATGCACTGATCACGTGGCTGATCATGCACTGATCACGTGGCTACCATGCACTGGTCACGTGACTGATCATGCACTGATCACGTGGCTATCATGCACTGATCACGTGGCTGATCATGCACTGATCACGCAGCTACCATGTACTGATCACATGACTGATCATGCACTGATCACGTGATTGATCATGCACTGATCACGTGGCTTATCATGCATTGATCATGTGACTGATCATGTGCTGATCATGTTTGGTGTCATACACTGATCATGTGCCTCTGGAGGCAATGAACAAAGAGCTGAGTAGGCAGGAAACAGTCAGCAGGCAATAATCATGGAACTCAGCTGTGAGAAATCATGCTGCTCAGCTGGCAATAATCAAGTAGCTGAGCAGGCAGGAATTACGTAGCACAGGTGGCAATTGTCAAGCAGATGACAGGCAGGAATCGTGCAGCTCAGCTGGCAATTGTCAAGCAGATGAGCAGACAGTAATCACGCAGCTCAGCAGGCCCTGATCACGTGACTGAGCATGCACTGTTCACGTGGCTGATCATCACTGATCACGTGACTGATCATGCACTGATCACGTGGCTATCATGCACTGATCACGTGGCTGATCATGCACTGATCACGTGACTGATCATGCACTGATCACGTGGCTGATCATGCACTGATCACGTGGCTGATCATGCACTGATCACGTGACTGATCATGCACTGATCACGTGGCTATCATGCACTGATCACGTGGCTGATCATGCACTGATCACGTGACTGATCATGCACTGATCACGGGCTATCATGCACTGATCACATGACTGATCATGCACTGATCACGTGGCTGATCATGCACTGATCACGTGACTGATCATGCACTGATCACGTGACTGATCATGCACTGATCACGTGGCTATCATGCACTGATCACGTGGCTGATCATGCACTGATCACGTGACTGATCATGCACTGATCACGTGACTGATCATGCACTGATCACGTGGCTATCATGCACTGATCACGTGGCTGATCATGCACTGATCACGTGCCTGATCATGCACTGATCACGTGGCTGATCATGCACTGATCACGTGACTGATCATGCACTGATCACGTGGCTATCATGCACTGATCACGTGGCTATCATGCACTGATCACGTGACTGATCATGCACTGATCGCGTGACTGATCATGCACTGATCACGTGGCTATCATGCACTGATCACGTGGCTGGACATGCACTGATCACGTGCCTGGTCATGCACTGATCACGTGGCTGATCATGCACTGATCGCATGGATATCATGCACTGATCACGTGGCTGATCATGCACTGTTCACGTGGCTTATCAAACACTGTCACGTGACTGATCATGCACTGATCACGTGGCACTCATGCACTGATCACGTGGCTGATCATATTCTGCTCACGTAACTGATCATGCACACATCAGGTGGCTATCATGCACTTCTCACCTGGCTGATCATGCAATGTTCACGTAACTACCATATTGGTCACGTGACTGATCATGCACAGATCACGTAAATGATCATGCACTGATCACGTGACTGATTATGTACTGATCACGTGACTGATCATGCACTGATCACGTGGCTATCATGCACTGCTCACGTGGCTGATCATGCAATGATCACGTAGCAACCATTTACTGGTCACGTGACTGATCATGCACTGTTCACGTAATGATCATGCACTGATCACCTGACTCATCATGCACTGATCACGTGGCTGATCATGCACGTATCACGTGACTGATCATGCACTGATCACGTGGTTATCATGCACTGATCACGTGGATATCATGCACGGATCACGTGGCTGATCACACACTGATCACGTGACTGATCATGCACTGATCACGTGGCTATCATGCACTGATCACGTGGCTATCATGCACTGATAACGTGGCTGATCATGCAATGATAACGTAGCTAACATGTACTGATCACGTGACTGATCTTGCACTGATCACGTAACTGATCATGCACTGATCACGTGGCTGATCAAGCACTGATCAGGTGGCTATCATGCACTGATCACGTGGCTAATAATACACTGTTCACGCTGAGCATGCACTGATCACGTGGCTGATCATACACTGCTCACGTAACTGATCATGCACTGATCACGTGATTGATCATGCACTGATCACGTGGCTGATCATGCACTGATCACTTGACTGATCATGCACTGATCACGTGACTTATCATGCACTGATCACGTGACTGATCATGCACTGATCACGTGATTAATCATGCACTGATCACGTGGCTATCATGCACTGATCACGTGGCTAATAATACATTGTTCACGTTTCTGAGCATGCACTGAAAACGTGGCTGATCATACACTGATCACGTAACTGATCATGCACTGATCACGCAGCTGATCATGCACTGATCACGTGGCTGATCATGCAATGATCACCTAGCTACCATGTACTGGTCACGTGACTGATCATGCACTGATCACGTAACTGATCATGGACTGATCACGTGGCTGATCACGCACTGATCACGTGACTGATCATGCACTGATCACGTGGCTATCATGCACTGCTCATGTGGCTGATCATGCAGTGATCACGCACCTACCTTGTACTGGTCACATGACTGATCATGCACTGATTACGTAATTGATCATGCACTGATCACCTGGCTTATCATGCATTCATCATGTGACTGATCATGTGCTGATCATGTTTGGTGTCACACACTGATCACGTGCATCTGGAGGCAATGAACAAAGAGCTGAGTAGGCAGGAATCAGTCAGCAGGCTATAATCATGGAACTCAGCTTTGAGAAATCATGCTGCTCAGCTGGAAATAATCAAGTAGATGAGCAGGCAGGAATAATGTAGCACAGGTGGCAATTGTCAAGGAGATGACAGGCAGGAATCGTACAGCTCAGCTGGCAATGTCAAGCAGATGAGCAGACAGTAATCACGCAGCTCAGCAGGCCCTGATCACGTGACTGAGCATGCACTGTTCACGGTGCTGATCACACACTATCACGTGAATGATCATGCACTGATCACGTGGCTATCATGCACTGATCACGTGATTGATCATGCACTGATCACGTAATTGTAGGCACTGCTCACGTGGCTATCATGCACTGATCACGTGGCTTATCATGCACTGATCATGTGACTGATCATGCACTGATCACGTAGCTATCTTGCACTGATCACTTGGCTGATCATACACTCATCACAGGACTGATCGTGCACTGATTATGATGCTATCATGCATTGACTACATGACTCCACATGCACTGATCACGTGGCTGATCATGCACTGATCACGTGACTGATCATGCACTGATCACGTGACTGATTATGAACTGATCACGTGGCTGATCATGCACTGATCACGTGGCTATCATGCACTGCTCACGTGGCTGATCATGCAATGATCACGTAGCTACCATGTACTGGTCACGTGACTGCTCATGCATTGATCACGTAATTGATCATGCACTGGTCATGTGGCTGATCATGCACTGATCACGTGGCTGATCATGCACTGATCACGTGACTGATCATGCACTGATCACGTGACTGATCATGCACTGATCACGTGGCTATCATGCACTGATCACTTGGCTGCTCATACTGATCACGTGCCTCGTCATGCACTGATCACGTGGCTGATCATGCACTGATCACGTGACTGATCATGCACTGCTCTCATGGCTATCATGCAGTGATCACGTGGCTATCATGCACAGATCACATGGCTGATCATGCACTGATCACGTAGCTACCATATACTGGTCACGTGACTGGTCATGCACTGATCACGTGGCTGATCATGCACTGATCACGTGACTGATCATGCACTGTTCACGTGACTCATCATGCACTGATCACGTCGCTATCATGCACTGATCACGTGGCTGGTCATACAGATCACGTGCCTCATGCACAGATCACGTAAATGATCATGCACTGTTCACGTGACTCATCATGTACTGATCACGTGACTGATCATGCACTGATCACGTGGCTATCATGCACTGCTCACGTGGCTGATCATGCAATGATCATGTAGAAACCATGTACTGGTCACGTGACTGATCATGCACTGATCACGTAATTGATCATGCACTGATCACCTGACTCATCATGCACTGATCACGTGGCTGATCACACACGATCATGTGACTGATCATGCACTGATCACGTGGCTATCATGCACTAATCACGGGGCTATCATTCACTGATCACGTGGATATCATGCACTGATCACGTGGCTGATCATGCACTGATCACATGACTGATCATGCACTGATCACGTGGCTATTATGCACTGATCACGTGGCTGATCATGCATTGATCATGTAGCTATCATGTACTGGTCACATGACTGATCATGCACTGATCACGTAATTGATCATGCACTGATCACGTGGCTGATCATGCACTGAACACGTGAATAATCATGCACTGATCACGTGACTGTTCATACACTGATCATGCGGCTATTATGCACTGCTACTTACCTGATCATGCAATGATCACGCAGCTACCATGTACTGGTCACGTGACTGATCATGCACTGATGACATAATTGATCATGCACTAATCATGTGGCTGATTATGCACTGATCACGTGACTGATCATGCACTGATCACGTGACTGATCATGCACTGATCACGTGGCTATCATGCACTGATCACTTGGCTGGTCATACACTGATCACGGAGTTACCATGTACTGGTCACGTGACTGATCATGCACTGATGACGTAATTGATCATGCACTGATCATCTGGCTATTCATGCACTAATCACGTGGCTGATCATGCACTGATCACGTGGCTATCATGCACTTATCACATGGCTGGTCATACACTGATCTTACAGCTACTATGTACTGGTCACGTGAATGATCATACACCCATCAGGTGACTGATCATGCTCTGATTACGTGGCTATCATGCACTGACCATGAGACTGAAAATGCACTGATCACGTCTAATCATGCACTGATCACATGACTGCCCACGCCCTGATCATGTGGATGATCATACACTAATCATGTGACAGATCACGCACTGATCACGTGGCTGATCATGCACTGATACCGTGACTGAGCCTGGACTGATCACATGACTATCATGTAGTGATCACGTGACTTAATGGCGCTGACCATGTGACTGGTCATGCGCTGATCATGTTTGCTATCATACACTGATCATGTGCCTCTGGAGGCAATAAACAAAGAGCTGAGTAGGCACGAATCAAACAGTCAGCAGGCAATAATCATGGAACTCAGCTGTGAGGAATCATGCTGCTCAGCTGGCAATAATCAAGCAGCTGAGCAGGCAGGAATTACGCAGCACAGCTGGCAATTGTCAAGCAGATGACAGGCAGGAATCGTGCAGCTCAGCTGGCAATTGTCAAGCAGATGAGCAGACAGTAATCACGCAGCTCAGCAGGCCCAGATCACGTGACTGAGCATGCACTGTTCACGTGGCTGATCATACACTGTTCACGTGTCTGACCATGCACTGATCACGTGGCTGATCATACACTGCTCACGTGGCTGATCATGCACTGATCACGTAACTGATCATGCACTGATCACGTGACTGATCATGCACTGGTCACGTGACTGATTATGCCCTGATCAAGTGGCTATCATGCACTGATCACTTGGCTGATCATGCAATGATCATGAAGTTAACATGTACCGATCACGTGACTGATCATACCCCGATCAGGTGACTGATCATACTGATCACGTGGCTATATTGCACTGATCACGTGGCTATCATGCACTGATTACATGGATGATCATGCAATGATCACGTAGCTACCATGCACTGGTCACGTGACTGATCATGCACTGATCAGGTAACTGATCATGCACTGATCACGTGACTGATCATGCACTGATCACGTGACTGATCATGCACAGATCACGTGACTGATCATGGACTGATCACGGGGCTATCATGCACTGCTCACGTGGCTGATCATGCAATGATCACATAATTGATCATGCACTGATCACCTGGCTTATCATGCATTGATTATGTGACTGATCATGTGCTGATCATGTTTGGTGTCATACACTGATCTTGTGCCTCTGAAGGCAATGAACATAGAGCTGAGTAGACAGGAATCAGTCAGCAGGCTATAATCATGGAACTCAGCTCTGAGAAATCATGCTGCTCAGCTGGCAATAATGAAGTAGATGAGCAGGCAGGAATTACGCAGCACAGGTGGCAATTGTCAAGGAGATGACAGGCAGGAATCGTGCAGCTCAGCTGGAAATTGTCAAGCAGATGAGCAGACAGTAATCACGCAGCTCAGCAGGCCCTGATCACGTGACTGAGCATGCACTGTTCACGTGGCTGATCATACACTGATCACGTGATGATCATGTACTGATCACTTGGATATCATGCACTGATCACGTGGCTGATCATACACTGTTCACGTGTCTGACCATGCACTGATCACGTGGCTGATCATACACTGCTCACGTAACTGATCATGCAGTGATCACGTGGCTATCATGCACTGAATACTTGGCTGACCATGCACTGTTCATGTGGCTGATCACACACCTGTCACGTGACATATCATGCACTGATCCCGTGGCTCTCATGCACTGATCACGCGGCTATCCTGCACTGATCACGTGGATATCATGCACTGATCACCTGGCTGATCACACATGATCACGTGACTGATCATGCACTGATCACGTGGCTGATCATGCAATGATCACGTAGTACCATGCACTGGTCACGTGACTGATCATGCACTGATCAGGTAATTGATCATGCACTAATCACGTGAGTGATCATGCACACATCACCTGACTGATCATGCACAGATCACGTGACTGATCATGCACTGATCACGTGGCTATCATGCACTGCTCACGTGGCTGATCATGCAATGATCAGGCAGCTACCATGTACTGGTCACATGACTGATCATGAACTGATCACATAACTGATCATGCACTGATCACCTGGCTTATCATGCATTGATCATGTGACTGATCATGTGCTGATAATGTTTGGTGTCACACACTGATCATGTGTCTCTGGAGGCAATGAACATAGATCTGAGTAGGCAGGAATCAGTCAGCAGGCTATAATCATGGAACTCAGCTCTGAGAAATCATGCTGCTCAGCTGGCAATAATCAAGTAGATGAGCAGGCAGGAATTACGCAGCACAGGTGGCAATTGTCAAGGAGATGGCAGGCAGGAATCGTGCAGCTCAGCTGGAAATTGTCAAGCAGATGAGCAGACAGTAATCACGCAGCTCAGCAGGCCCTGATCACGTGACTGAGCATGAACTGTTCACATGGCTGATCACACACTTATCACGTGACTGATCATGCACTGATCTTGTGACTGATCATGCACTGATCACGTGGCTATCTTGCACTGATCAATTGGCTGATCATACACTCATCACGGGACTGATCGTGCACTGATCACGGCGCTATCATGCATTGACTACATGACTCCACATGCACTGATCACGTGACTGATCATGCACTGATCACGTGACTGACCATGCACTGATCACGTGACTGATCAGGCACTGATCACATGGCTGATCATGCACTGATCACGTGGCTATCATGCAGCTGATCACGTGGCTATCATGCACTGCTCACGTGGCTGATCAGGCAATGATCACGTAGCTACCATGTACTGGTCACGTGACTGATCATGCACTGATCACATAATTGATCATGCACTGATCATGTGGCTGATCATGCACTGATCACGTGGCTGAACATACACTGATCACGTGACTGATCATGCACTGATCACGTGACTGATCATGCACTGATCACGTGGCTATCATGCACTGATCACTTGGCTGGACATACACTGATTACGTGCCTGGTAATGCACTGATCACGTGGCTGATCATGCACTGATCACTGGACTGATCATACACTGTTCACGTGTCTGACCATGCACTGATCACGTTGCTGAACATACACTGCTCATGTAACCGATCATGCACTGATCACGTGGCTGATCATACACTGTTCACGTGTCTGACCATGCACTGATCACGCGGCTGATCATGCACTGCTCACGTAACTGATCATGCACTGATCACGTGGCTATCATGCACTGAATACGTGGCTGACATGCACTGTTCATGTGGCTGATCACACACTGATCACGTGACATATCATGCACTGATCACGTGGCACTCATGCACTGATCACGTGGCTGATCATACTCTGCTCACGTAACTCATCATGCACACATCACGTGGCTATTATGCACTGCTCACGTGGTTGCCATGGAATGATCACGGCTACCATATACTGGTCACGTGACTGATCATGCACAGATCACGTAAATGATCATGCAGTGTTCACGTGACTGATCATGCACTGATCACGTGACTCATCATGCAGTGATCACGTGGCTATCCTGCAATGATCACGTGGATAACATGCACTGATCACGTGGCTGATCATGCACTGATCACGTAGCTACCATGCACTGATCATGTGACTGATCATGCACTGATCACGTGGCTGATCATGCAATGATCACGTAGCTACCATGGACTGGTCACGTGACTGATCATGCACTGATCACGTGGCTATCATGCACTGCTCACGTGGCTGAACATGCAATGATCACGCAGCTACCATGTACTGGTCACATGACTGATCATGCACTGATCACGTAATTGATCATGCACTGATCACCTGGCTTATCATGCATTGATCATGTGACTGATCATGTGCTGATCATGTTTGGTGTCACACACTGATCATGTGCCTCTGGAGGCAAAGAACATAGAGCTGAGTAGGCAGGAAACAGTCAGCAGGGTATAATCATGGAACTCAGCTCTGAGAAATCATGCTGCTCAGCTGGCAATAATCAAATAGATGAGCAGGCAGGAATTACGCAGCACAGGTGGCAATTGTCAAGAAGATGGCAGGCAGGAATCGTGCAGCTCAGCTGGCAATTGTCAAGCAGATGAGCAGACAGTAATCACGCAGCTCAGCAGGCCCTGATCACGTGACTGAGCATGCAGTGTTCACATGGATGATCACACACCTATCACGTGACTGATCATGCACTTATCACGTGGCTCTCATGCACTGATCACCTGGCTATCATGCACTGAACACGTGACTGATCATGCACTGATCACGTGGCTATCATGCCCTGATGACGTGGCTAATCATGCACTGATCATGTGACTGATCATTCACTGATCACGTAGCTATCTTGCACTGATCACTTGGCTGATCATACACTCATCACGGGACTGATGTGCACTGATCAAGGGCTGATCATGCATTGATTACATGACTCCACATGCACTGATCACGTGGATGATCATGCACTGATCACGTGACTGAGAGGCGCTGATCACGTGACTGTGCCGTCAGTGATCACGTGGCTGAGCAGGCACTGATATCGTGACTGAGCATGCACTGATCATGTGCTGGGAGCCGGGGAGCCCTTCCACTCTGGACAAAGGTCATGAGGAAGGAGGCTCGGCATACGCAAATGCGGGATGGAGCCTCAGGTGTCCACCCGGATATTCTCGAGCATCTCCCCCCAAAAAAACCAGAGTCTGCCTACTGTATTGCTTTGTGCTCTCACCTCTGATTTCACTGGGGGCTGTCCCCCACCACCATCTCGCTCTCTCTGTCAAAGTGTTAACCGACAGCTCCAATTCATAAAGTTCCTTGTCATTCTTCCCTTTAACTTCCAGCTGAGTCTCCATCTGGAGCGCGGAACCCACCACGCTTACTAATTATGCCTGGGCTGCTAAGACTCACTCGAGAAGGTGTCTAGGGTGAGGCACCTTTCGCTATTCGAGAGGGCGCCTGCGGCCTCCGTAAGTGGTGCAAACTTCTTGTCTTGAAGTTTGATTGGTCTTCCGCGTAAACTAAGCTACTCAGTCTCTTTTCTCCACCGAATTTTCCTACTGAGCTCTCCTCATACTATTATTCTTGACATCTCTGATTAGCATATAAATAGTCGCCTAGGCCATCTCTCCTTCGAATACCCAGGATCAGTTGGGGCTGGTCCCAGGCAGGTGGCGACACAACAGAGACCTCAGGAGGCGATACTCAAAGAGCTGAGCAGACACGAACCACGCAATCAGCAGGCAATAAGCATGGAGCTCAGCAGTGACGAATCATGCTGCTCAACTGGCAATAATCAAGCACGTGACCAGGCAGAAATCACGCAGCTCAGCTGGCAATTGTCAAGCAGATGAGCCGTCAGGAATCACGCAGCTCAGCAGGCCCTGATCACGTGACTCTGCAGGCACTGATCACGTGGCTGATCAAGTCCAGATCACGTGACTGCGCATGCACTGATGACGTGGCTGTTCGTGCACTGATCACGTGTTTATCAGGCAGTGATCAGTGACTGACTGGCGCTGATCAGGGGACTGTGCACGCACTAATCAGGTGGCTGATCAGGAAATGATCACCTGACTGCGCATGCAGTCATCACGTGGCTGGTCGTTCACTGATCACGTGTTTATCATACGGTGATCACGTGACTGAGAGGCGCTGATCACGTGACTGTGCCGTCAGTGATCACGTGGCTGAGCATGCACTGATACGTGACTGAGCATGCACTGATCATGTGCCGGGAGCCGGGGAGGCATTCCACTCTGGACAAAGGTCATGAGGAAGGAGGCTCAGCATACGCAAATGCGGGATCGAGCCTCAGGAGTCCACCCGCATATTCTCGAGCATCTCCCCCAAAAAAACCAGAGTCTGCCTACTGTATTGCTTTGTGCTCTCACCTCTGATTTCACTGAGGGCTGTCCCCCACCACCATCTCGCTCTCTCTGTCAAAGAGTTAACTTACAGCTCCAATTCATAAAGTTCCTTGTCATTCTTCCCTTTAACTTCCAGCTGAGTCTCCATCTGGAGCGCGGAACCCACCACGCTTACTAATTATGCCTGGGCTGCTAAAACCCACTCGAGAAGGTGTCTAGGGTGAGGCACCTTTCGCTATTCGAGAGGGCGCCTGAGGCCTACGTAAGTGGTGCAAACTTCGTGTCTTGAAGATTGATTGGTCTTCTGCGTGAACCAAGCTACTCAGTCTCTTTTCTCCACCGAATTTTCCTACTGAGCTCTCCTCATACTATTATTCTTGACATCTCAGATTAGCATATAAATAGTCGCCTAGGCCATTTCTCCTTCGAATACCCTGGATAAGTTGGGACTGGTCCCCGGCAGGTGGCGACCGGACAGGGACCTCAGGAGGCGATACTCAAAGAGCTGAGCAGACACGAACCACGCAATCAGCAGGCAATAAGCATGGAGCTCAGCAGTGACGAATCATGCTGCTCAACTGGCAATAATCAAGCACGTGACCAGGCAGGAATCACGCAGCTCAGCTGGCAATTGTCAAGCAGATGAGCCGACAGGAATCACGCAGCCCAGATGGCAATTGTCATGCAGATGAGCCGGCAGGAATCACGCAGATCAGCAGGCCCTGATCACGTGACTCTGCAGGCACTGATCACGTGGCTGATCAAGTGCAGATCACGTGACTGAGCATGCACTGATCACGTGGCTATCATGCACTGATGACATGACTGCGCATGCACTGATGACGTGGCTGATCAGGCACTGATCACATGGCTCATCATGCACTGATCACGTGTTTATCAGGCAATGATCAGTGACTGACAGGCGCTGATCATGGGACTGTGCACGCACTGATCCCGTGGCTATCATGCACTGATCACGTGACTGCGCATGCACTGATGACGTGGCTGTTCAGGCACTGATCACGTGTTTATCAGGCAGTGATCAGTGACTGACAGGCACTGATCAGGGGACTGTGCACGCACTGATCAGGTGGCTGATCAGGAACTGATCACCTGACCGCGCATGCAGTGATCACGTGGCTGGTCGTTCACTGATCATGTGTTTATCATACGGTGATCACGTGACTGAGAGGCGCTGATCACGTGACTGTGCCGTCAGTGATCACGTGGCTGAACAGGCACTGATATCGTGACTGAGCATGCACTGATCATGTACCGGGAGCCGGGGAGGCCTTCCACTCTGGACAAAGGTCATGAGGAAGGAGGCTCGGCATACGCAAATGCGGGATCGAGCCTCAGGAGCCAACCCGGATATTCTCGAGCATCTCCCCCAAAAACCAGAGTCTACCTACTGTATTGCTTTGTGCTCTCACCTCTGATTTCACTGGGGGCCTTCCCCCACCACCATCTCACTCTCTCTGTCAAAGAGTTAACTTACAGCTCCAATTCATAAAGTTCCTTGTCATTCTTCCCTTTAACTTCCAGCTGAGTCTCCATCTGGAGCGCGGAACCCACCACGCTTACTAATTATGTCTGGGCTGCTAAGACCCACTCGAGAAGGTGTCTAGGGTGAGGCACCTTTCGCTATTCGAGAGGGCGCCTGCGGCCTACGTAAGTGGTGCAAACTTCTTGTCTTGAAGTTTGATTGGTCTTCCGCGTAAACCAAGCTACTCAGTCTCTTTTCTCCACCGAATTTTCCTACTGAGCTCTCCTCATACTATTATTCTTGACATCTCTGATTAGCATATAAATAGTCGCCTAGACCATCTCTCCTTCGAATACCCTGGATCAGTTGGGGCTGGTCCCCGGCAGGTGGCGACCGAACAGGGACCTCAGGAGGCGATACTCAAAGAGCTGAGCAGACACGAACCACGCAATCAGCAGGCAATAAGCATGGAGCTCAGCAGTGACGAATCATGCTGCTCAACTGGCAATAATCAAGCACGTGACCAGGCAGGAACCAAGCAGCTCAGCTGGCAATTGTCCAGCAGATGAGCTGACAGGAATCACGCAGCTCAGATGGCAATTGTCATGCAGATGAGCCGGCAGGAATCATGCAGCTCAGCAGGCCCTGATCACGTGACTCTGCAGGCACTGATCACTTGGCTGATCAAGTCCAGATCACGTGACTGAGCGTGCACTGATGACGTGGCTGTTCGGGCACTGATCACGTGTTTATCAGGCAGTGATCAGTGACTGACAGGGGCTGATCAGGGGACTGTGCACGCACTAATCAGGTGGCTGATCAGGAAATGACCACCTGACCGAGCATGCAGTGATCACGTGGCTGGTCGTTCACTGATCACGTGTTTATCATACGGTGATTACGTGACTGAGAGGCGCTGATCACGTGACTGTGCCGTCAGTGATCACGTGGCTGAGCAGGCACTGATATCGTGAATGAGCATGCACTGATCATGTGCAGGGAGCCGGGGAGGCATTCCACTCTGGACAAAGGTCATGAGGAAGGAGGCTCGGCATACGCAAATGCGGGATCGAGCCTCAGGAGTCCACCCGGATATTCTCGAGCATCTCCCCCAAAAAAACCAGAGTCTGCCTACTGTATTGCTTTGTGCTCTCACCTCTGATTTCACTGGGGGCTGTCCCCCACCACCATCTCGCTCTCTCTGTCAAAGAGTTAACTTACAGCTCCAATTCATAAAGTTCCTTGTCATTCTTCCCTTTAACTTCCAGCTGAGTCTCCATCTGGAGCGCGGAACCCACCACGCTTACTAATTATGCCTGGGCTGCTAAGACCCACTCGAGAAGGTGTCTAGGGTGAGGCACCTTTCGCTATTCGAGAGGGCGCCTGCGGCCTACGTAAGTGGTGCAAACTTCTTGTCTTGAAGTTTGATTGGTCTTCCGCGTAAACCAAGCTACTCAGTCTCTTTTCTCCACCGAATTTTCCCACTGAGCTCTCCTCATACTATTATTCTTGACATCTCTGATTAGCATATAAATAGTCGCCTAGGCCATCTCTCCTTCGAATACCCTGGATCAGTTGGGGCTGGTCCCCGGCAGGTGGCGACCGAACAGGGACCTCAGGAGGCGATACTCAAAGAGCTGAGCAGACACGAACCACGCAATCAGCAGGCAATAAGCATGGAGCTCAGCAGTGACGAATCATGCTGCTCAACTGGCAATAATCAAGCACGTGACCAGGCAGGAATCACGCAGCTCAGCTGGCAATTGTCAAGCAGATGAGCCGACAGGAATCACGCAGCTCAGATAGCAATTGTCATGCAGATGAGCCGGCAGGAATCACGCAGCTCTGCAGGCCCTGATCACGTGACTCTGCAGGCACTGATCACGTGGCTGATCATGTCCAGATCACGTGACTGAGCATGCACTGAGCACGTGGCTATCATGCACTGATGACGTGACAGCGCATGCACTGATGACGTGGTTGATCAGGCACTGATCACATGGCTCATCATGCACTGATCTCGTGTTTATCAGGCAGTGATCAGTGACTGACAGGCGCTGATCAGGGGACTGTGCACGCACTGATCAGATGGCTGATCAGGAACTGACCACTGACCACGCATGCAGTCATCACGTGGCTAGTCGTTCACTGATCACGTGTTTATCATACGGTGATCACGTGACTGAGAGGCGCTGATCACGTGACTGTGCCGTCAGTGATCTCGTGGCTGAGCAGGCACTGATATCGTGAATGAGCATGCACTGATCATGTGCCGAGAGCCGGGGAGGCATTCCACTCTGGACAAAGGTCATGAGGAAGGAGGCTCGGCATACGCAGATGCGGGATCGAGCCTCAGGAGTCCACCCAGATATTCTCCAGCATCTCCCCCCAAAAAAACCAGAGTCTGCCTACTGTATTGCTTTGTGCTCTCACCTCTGATTTCACTGGGGCTGTCCCCCACCACCATCTCGCTCTCTCTGTCAAAGAGTTAACTTACAGCTCCAATTCATAAAGTTCCTTGTCATTCTTCCCTTTAACTTCCAGCTGAGTCTCCATCTGGAGCACGGAACCCACCACGCTTACTAATTATGCCTGGGCTGCTAAGACCCACTCGAGAAGGTGTCTAGGGTGAGGCACCTTTCGCTATTCGAGAGGGCGCCTGCGGCCTACGTAAGTGGTGCAACCTTCTTGTCTTGAAGTTTGATTGGTCTTCCACGTAAACCAAGCTCCTCAGTCTCTTTTCTCCACCGAATTTTCCTACTGAGCTCTCCTCATACTATTATTCTTGACATCTCTGATTAGCATATAAATAGTCGCCTAGGCCATCTCTCCTTCGAATACCCTGGATCAGTTGGGGCTGGTCCCCGGCAGGTGGCGACCGAACAGGGACCTCAGGAGGCGATACTCAAAGAGCTGAGCAGACACGAACCACGCAATCAGCAGGCAATAAGCATGGAGCTCAGCAGTGACGAATCATGCTGCTCAGCTGGCAATAATCAAGCACGTGACCAGGCAGGAATCGCGCAGCTCAGCTGGCAATTGTCAAGCAGATGAGCCGACAGGAATCACGCAGCTCAGGTGGCAATTGTCATGCAGATGAGCCGGCAGGAATCACGCAGCTCAGCAGGCCCTGATCACGTGACTCTGCAGGCACTGATCACGTGGCTGATCATGCACTGATCACGTGATGATCATGCACTGATCACGTGGCTATCATGCAGTGATCACATGGCTGATCATACACTGTTCACGTGTTTGACCATGCACTGATCACGTGGCTGATCATACACTGCTCAGGTAACTGATCATGCACTGATCACGTGGCTGTCATGCACTGATCACGTGTTTATCAGGCAATGATCAGGGGCTGACAGGCGCTGATCATGGGACTGTGCACGCACTGATCACGTGGCTATCATGCACTGATCACGTGACTGCGCATGCACTGATGACGTGGCTGTTCGGGCACTGATCACGTGTTTATCAGGCACTGATCAGTGACTGACAGGCGCTGATCAGGGGACTGTGCATGCACTGATCAGGTGGCTGATCAGGAACTGACCACCTGACTGCGCATGCAGCGATCACGTGGCTGGTCGTTCACTGATCACGTGTTGATCATTCGGTGATCACGTGACTGAGAGGCGCTGATCACGTGACTGTGCCGTCAGTGATCACGTGGCTGAGCAGGCACTGATATCGTGAATGAGCATGCACTGATCATGTGCCGGGAGCCGGGGAGGCCTTCCACTCTGGACGAAGGTCATGAGGAAGGAGGCTCGGCATACGCAAATGTGGGATCGAGCCTCAGGAGTCAACCCGCATATTCTCGAGCATCTCCCCCAAAAAAACCAGAGTCTGCCTACTGTATTGCTTTGTGCTCTCACCTCTGATTTCACTGGGGGCTGTCCCCCACCACCATCTCGCTCTCTCTGTCAAAGAGTTAACTTACAGCTCCAATTCATAAAGTTCCTTGTCATTCTTCCCTTTAACTTCCAGCTGAGTCTACATCTGGAGCACGGAACCCACCACGCTTACTAATTATGCCTGGGCTGCTAAGACCCACTCGAGAAGGTGTCTAGGGTGAGGCACCTTTCGCTATTCGAGAGGGCACCTGCGGCCTACGTAAGTGGTGCAAACTTCTTGTCTTGAAGTTTGATTGGTCTTCCGTGTAAACCAAGCTACTCAGTCTCTTTTCTCCACCGAATTTTCCTACTGAGCTCTTCTCATACTATTATTCTTGACATCTCTGATTAGCATATAAATAGTCGCCTAGGCCATCTCTCCTTCGAATACCCTGGATCAGTTGGGGCTGGTCCCCGGCAGGTGGCGACCGAACAGGGACCTCAGGAGGCAATACTCAAAGAGCTGAGCAGACACGAACCACACAATCAGCAGGCAAT
Source organism: Bos javanicus (assembly GCF_032452875.1). Lineage (NCBI taxonomy): Eukaryota > Metazoa > Chordata > Mammalia > Artiodactyla > Bovidae > Bos > Bos javanicus. Next base: position 46,908 of record NW_026894260.1, on the reverse strand, counting down.
AAGCATGGAGCTCAGCAGTGACGAATCATGCTGCTCAGCTGGCAATAATCAAACACGTGACCAGGCAGGAATCACGCAGCTCAGCTGGCAATTGTCAAGCAGATGAGCCGACAGGAATCACGCAGCTCAGGTGGCAATTGTCATGCAGATGAGCCGCAGGAATCACGCAGCTCAGCAGGCCCTGATCACGTGACTCTGCAGGCACTGATCACGTGGCTGATCATGCACTGATCACGTGATGATCATGCACTGATCACGTGGCTATCATGCAGTGATCACATGGCTGATCATACACTGTTCACGTGTTTGACCATGCACTGATCACGTGGCTGATCATACACTGCTCAGGTAACTGATCATGCACTGATCACGTGGCTGTCATGCACTGATCACGTGTTTATCAGGCAATGATCAGGGGCCGACAGGCGCTGATCATGGGACTGTCACGCACTGATCACGTGGCTATCATGCACTGATCACGTGACTGCGCATGCACTGATGACGTGGCTGTTCGGGCACTGATCACGTGTTTATCAGGCAGTTATCAGTGACTGACAGGCGCTGATCAGGGGACTGTGCATGCACTGATCAGGTGGCTGATCAGGAACTGACCACCTGACTGCGCATGCAGTGATCACGTGGCTGGTCGTTCACTGATCACGTGTTTGTCATACGGTGATCACGTGACTGAGAGGCGCTGATCACGTGACTGTGCCGTCAGTGATCACGTGGTTGAGCAGGCACTGATATCGTGACTGAGCATGCACTGATCATGTGCCGGGAGCCGGGGAGGCCTTCCACTCTGGACAGAGGTCATGAGGAAGGAGGCTCGGCATACGCAAATGTGGGATCGAGCCTCAGGAGTCCACCCGCATATTCTCGAGCATCTCCCCCAAAAAAACCAGAGTCTGCCTACTGTATTGCTTTGTGCTCTCACCTCTGATTTCACTGGAGGATGTCCACCACCACCATCTCGCTCTCTCTGTCAAAGAGTTAACTTACAGCTCCAATTCATAAAGTTCCTTGTCATTCTTCCCTTTAACTTCCAGCTAAGTCTCCATCTGGAGCACGGAACCCACCACGCTTACTAATTATGCCTGGGCTGCTAAGACCTACTCGAGAAGGTGTCTAGGGTGAGGCACCTTTCGCTATTCGAGAGGGCGCCTGCGGCCTACGTAAGTGGTGCAAACTTCTTGTCTTGAAGATTGATTGGTCTTCGCGAAATCAAGCTATTCAGTCTCTTTTCTCCACCGAATTTTCCTACTGAGCTCTCCTCATACTATTATTCTTGACATCTCTGATTAGCATATAAATAGTCGCCTAGGCCATCTCTCCTTCGAATACCCTGGATCAGTTGGGGCTGGTCCCCGGCAGGTGGCGACCGAACAGGGACCTCAGGAGGCGATACTCAAAGAGCTGAGCAGACACGAACCACGCAATCAGCAGGCAATAAGCATGGAGCTCAGCAGTGACGAATCATGCTGCTCAACTGGCAATAATCAAGCACGTGACCAGGCAGGAATCACGCAGCTCAGCTGGCAATTGTCAAGCAGATGAGCCGACAGGAATCACGCAGCTCAGATGGCAATTGTCATGCAGATGAGCCGGCAGGAATCACGCAGCTCAGCAGGCCCTGATCACGTGACTCTGCAGGCACTGATCACGTGGCTGATCAAGTCCAGATCACGTGGCTGAGCATGCACTGAGAACGTGGCTATCATGCACTGATCACGTGGCTATCATGCACTGATCACGTGGCTTATCATGCACTGATCACGTGGCTGATCAGGCAATGATCACGTAGCTACCATGTAATGGTCAAGTGACTGATCATGCACTGAGCACGTAATTGATCATGCACTGATCATGTGGCTGATCATGCACTGATCACGTGGCTGATCATACACTGATCACATAACTGATCATGCACTGATCACGCGACTGATCATGCACTGATCACGTGGCTATCATGCACTGATCACTTGGCTGGACATACACTGATCACGTGCCTGGTCATGCACTGATCACGTGGCTGATCATGCACTGATCACGTGATCGATCATGCACTGATCTCGTGTCTGATCATGCACTGGTCACGTGGCTATCATGCACTGCTCACGTGGCTGATCATGCCATGATCACGCACCTACCATGTACTGGTCACATGACTGATCATGCACTGATCACGTGACTGATCATGCAGTGATCGCGTGGCTATCATGAACTACTCACGTGGCTGATCATGCAATGATCATGTAGCTACCATGTACAGGTCACGCGGATGATCATACACCCATCAGGTGACTGATCATGCACTGATCACGTGGCTATCATGCACTGATCACGAGACTGATCATGCACTGTTCACGTCTATATCATGCACTGATCACATGACTGCCCGTGCACTGATCACGTGGATGATCATACACTAATCTTGTGACAGATCATGCACTGATCACGTGGCTGATCATGCACTGATACCGTGACTGAGCATGGACTGATCACATGACTATCATGTAGTGATCACGTGACTTAATGGCGCTGATCATGTGACTGATCATGCGCTGATCATGTTTGCTATCATACACTGATCATGTGCCTCTGGAGGCAATAAACAAAGAGCTGAGTAGGCACAAATCAAACAGTCAGCAGGCAATAATCATGGAACACAGGTGTGAGGAATCATGCTGCTCAGCTGGCAATAATCAAGCAGCTGAGCAGGCAGGAATTACGCAGCACAGCTGGCAATTGTCAAGCAGATGACAGGCAGGAATCGTGCAGCTCAGCTGGCAATTGTCAAGCAGATGAGCAGACAGTAATCACGCAGCTCAGCAGGCCCAGATCACGTGACTGAGCATGCACTGTTCACGTGGCTGATCATACACTGATCACGTGATGATCATGTACTGATCACTTGGATATCATGCACTGATCACGTGGCTGAACATACACTGTTCACGTGTCTGACCATGCACTGATCACGTGGCTGATCATACACTGCTCACGTAACTGATCATGCACTGATCACGTGGCTATCATGCACTGATCACGTTGCTGAACATGCACTGTTCACGTGGCTGATCACACACCTGTCACGTGACATATCATGCACTGATCACGTGGCACTCATGCACTGATCACGTGGCTGATCATACTCTGCTCACGTAACTCATGCACACATTACGCGGCTATCATGCACTGCTCACGTGGCTCGTCATGGAATGATCACGTAGCAACCATATACTGGTAACGTGACTGATCATGCAAAGATCACGTAAATGATCATGCACTGTTCACGTGACTGATCATGCACTGATCACGTGACTGATCATGCACTGATCACGTGGCTATCATGCACTGCTCACGTGGCTGATCATGCAACGATCACGTAGCAACCATGTACTGGTCACGTGACTGATCATGCACTGATCACGTAATTGATCCTGCACTGATCACGTGGCTCATCCTGCACTGATCACGTGGCTGATCACACATGTATCACGTGACTGATCATGCACTGATCCCGTGGCTCTCATGCACTGATCACGTGGCTGTCATGCACTGATCACGTGGATATCATGCACTGATCATGTGGCTGATCACACACGTATCACATGACTGATCATCCACTGATCATGTGGCTATCATGCACTGATCACGTGGCTATCATGCACTGATCACGTGGCTGATCAGGCAATGATCACGTAGCTACCATGTACTGGTCACGTGACTGATCATGCACTGAGCACGTAATTGATCATGCACTGATCATGTGGCTGATCATGCACTGATCACGTGGCTGATCATACACTGATCACATAACTGATCATGCACTGATCACGTGACTGATCATGCACTGATCACGTGGCTATCATGCACTGATCACTTGGCTGGACATACACTGATCACGTGCCTGGTCATGCACTGATCACGTGGCTGATCATGCACTGATCACGTGACTGATCATGCACTGATCACGTGTCTGATCATGCACTGATCACGTGGCTATCATGCACTGCTCACGTGGCTGATCATGCCATGATCACGCAGCTACCATGTACTGGTCACATGACTGATCATGCACTGATCACGTGACTGATCATGCAGTGATCACGTGGCTATCATGAACTACTCACGTGGCTGATCATGCAATGATCATGTAGCTACCATGTACAGGTCACGTGAATGATCATACACCCATCAGGTGACTGATCATGCACTGATCACGTGGCTATCATGCACTGATCACGTGACTGATCATGCACTGTTCAAGTCTATATCATGCACTGATCACATGACTGCCCTTGCACTGATCACGTGGATGATCATACACTAATCTTGTGACAGATCATGCACTGATCACGTGGCTGATCATGCACTGATACCGTGACTGAGCATGGACTGATCACATGACTATCATGTAGTGATCACGTGACTTAATGGCGCTGATCATGTGACTGATCATGCGCTGATCATGTTTGCTATCATACACTGATCATGTGCCTCTGGAGGCAATAAACAAAGAGCTGAGTAGGCACGAATCAAACAGTCAGCAGGCAATAATCATGGAACTCAGGTGTGAGGAATCATGCTGCTCAGCTGGCAATAATCAAGCAGCTGAGCAGGCAGGAATTACGCAGCACAGCTGGCAATTGTCAAGCAGATGACAGGCAGGAATCGTGCAGCTCAGCTGGCAATTGTCAAGCAGATGAGCAGACAGTAATCACGCAGCTCAGCAGGCCCAGATCACGTGACTGAGCATGCACTGTTCACGTGGCTGATCATACACTGATCACGTGATGATCATGTACTGATCACTTGGATATCATGCACTGATCACGTGGCTGATCATACACTGTTCACGTGTCTGACCATGCACTGATCACGTGGCTGATCATACACTGCTCACGTAACTGATCATGCACTGATCACGTGGCTATCATGCACTGATCACGTGGCTGAACATGCACTGTTCACGTGGCTGATCACACACCTGTCACGTGACATATCATGCACTGATCACGTGGCACTCATGCACTGATCACGTGGCTGATCATACTCTGCTCACGTAACTCATGCACACATCACGTGGCTATCATGCACTGCTCACGTGGCTCGTCATGGATGATCACGTAGCAACCATGTACTGGTAACGTGACTGATCATGCACAGATCACGTAAATGATCATGCACTGTTCACGTGACTGATCATGTACTGATCACGTGACTGATCATGCACTGACCACGTGGCTATCATGCTCTGCTCACGTGGCTGATCATGCAACGATCACGTAGCAACCATGTACTGGTCACGTGACTGATCATGCACTGAGCACGTAATTGATCATGCACTGATCATGTGGCTGATCATGCACTGATCACGTGGCTGATCATGCACTGATCACGTGACTGATCATGCACTGATCACGTGACTGATCATGCACTGATCACGTGGCTATCATGCACTGATCACGTGGCTGACATGCACTGATCACGTGCCTGATCATGCACTGATCACGTGGCTGATCATGCACTGATCACGTGACTGATCATGCACTGATCACGTGTCTGATCATGCACTGATCACGTGGCTATCATGCACTGATCACGTGGCTGATCATGCCATGATCACGCAGCTACCATGTACTGGTCACATGACTGATCATGCACTGATCACGTGACTGATCATGCAGTGATCACGTGGCTATCATGCACTACTCACGTGGCTGATCATGCAATGATCATGTAGCTACCATGTACAGGTCACGTGAATGATCATACACCCATCAGGTGACTGATCATGCACTGATCACGTGGCTATCATGCACTGATCACGAGACTGATCATGCACTGATCACGTCTATATCATGCACTGATCACATGACTGCCCATGCACTGATCACGTGGATGATCATACACTAATCTTGTGACAGATCATGCACTGATCACGTGGCTGATCATGCACTGATACCGTGACTGAGCATGGACTGATCACATGACTATCATGTAGTGATCACGTGACTTAATGGCGCTGATCATGTGACTGATCATGCGCTGATCATGTTTGCTATCATACACTGATCATGTGCCTCTGGAGGCAATAAACAAAGAGCTGAGTAGGCACGAATCAAACAGTCAGCAGGCAATAATCATGGAACTCAGGTGTGAGGAATCATGCTGCTCAGCTGGCAATAATCAAGCAGCTGAGCAGGCAGGAATTACGCAGCACAGCTGGCAATTGTCAAGCAGATGACAGGCAGGAATCGTGCAGCTCAGCTGGCAATTGTCAAGCAGATGAGCAGACAGTAATCACGCAGCTCAGCAGGCCCAGATCACGTGACTGAGCATGCACTGTTCACGTGGCTGATCATACACTGATCACGTGATGATCATGCACTGATCACTTGGATATCATGCACTGATCACGTGGCTGATCATACACTGTTCACGTGTCTGACCATGCACTGATCACGTGGCTGATCATACACTGCTCACGTAACTGATCATGCACTGATCACGTGGCTATCATGCACTGATCACGTGGCTGAACATGCACTGTTCACGTGGCTGATCACACACCTGTCACGTGACATATCATGCACTGATCACGTGGCACTCATGCACTGATCACGTGGCTGATCATACTCTGCTCACGTAACTCATGCACACATCACGTGGCTATCATGCACTGCTCACGTGGCTCGTCATGGAATGATCACGTAGCAACCATATACTGGTCACGTGACTGATCATGCAAAGATCACGTAAATGATCATGCACTGTTCACGTGACTGATCATGTACTGATCACGTGACTGATCATGCACTGATCACGTGGCTATCATGCTCTGCTCACGTGGCTGATCATGCAACGATCACGTAGCAACCATGTACTGGTCACGTGACTGATCATGCACTGATCACGTAATTGATCCTGCACTGATCACGTGGCTCATCATGCACTGATCACGTGGCTGATCACACATGTATCACGTGACTGATCATGCACTGATCACGTGGCTCTCATGCACTGATCACGTGGCTGTCATGCACTGATCACGTGGATATCATGCACTGATCACGTGGCTGATCACACACGTATCACATGACTGATCATGCACTGATCACGTGGCTATCATGCACTGATCACGTGGCTATCATGCACTGATCACGTGGCTGATCATGCAATGATCACGTAGCTACCATGTACTGGTCACGTGACTGATCATGCACTGATCACGTAATTGATCATGCACTGATCACGTGGCTGATCATGCACTGATCACGTGGCTGATCATGCACTGATCACGTGACTGATCATGCACTGATCACGTGACTGATCATGCACTGATCACGTGGCTATCATGCACTGATCACGTGGCTGATCATGCACTGATCACGTGACTGATCATGCACTGATCACGTCTGATCATGCACTGATCACGTGGCTATCATGCACTGCTCACGTGGCTGATCATGCCATGATCACGCAGCTACCATGTACTGGTCACATGACTGATCATGCACTGATCACGTGACTGATCATGCAGTGATCACGTGGCTATCATGCACTACTCACGTGGCTGATCATGCAATGATCATGTAGCTACCATGTACAGGTCACGTGAATGATCATACACCCATCAGGTGACTGATCATGCACTGATCACGTGGCTATCATGCACTGATCACGAGACTGATCATGCACTGATCACGTCTATATCATGCACTGATCACATGACTGCCCATGCACTGATCACGTGGATGATCATACACTAATCTTGTGACAGATCATGCACTGATCACGTGGCTGATCATGCACTGATACCGTGACTGAGCATGGACTGATCACATGACTATCATGTAGTGATCACGTGACTTAATGGCGCTGATCATGTGACTGATCATGCGCTGATCATGTTTGCTATCATACACTGATCATGTGCCTCTGGAGGCAATAAACAAAGAGCTGAGTAGGCACGAATCAAACAGTCAGCAGGCAATAATCATGGAACTCAGGTGTGAGGAATCATGCTGCTCAGCTGGCAATAATCAAGCAGCTGAGCAGGCAGGAATTACGCAGCACAGCTGGCAATTGTCAAGCAGATGACAGGCAGGAATCGTGCAGCTCAGCTGGCAATTGTCAAGCAGATGAGCAGACAGTAATCACGCAGCTCAGCAGGCCCAGATCACGTGACTGAGCATGCACTGTTCACGTGGCTGATCATACACTGATCACGTGATGATCATGCACTGATCACTTGGATATCATGCACTGATCACGTGGCTGATCATACACTGTTCACGTGTCTGACCATGCACTGATCACGTGGCTGATCATACACTGCTCACGTAACTGATCATGCACTGATCACGTGGCTATCATGCACTGATCACGTGGCTGAACATGCACTGTTCACGTGGCTGATCACACACCTGTCACGTGACATATCATGCACTGATCACGTGGCACTCATGCACTGATCACGTGGCTGATCATACTCTGCTCACGTAACTCATGCACACATCACGTGGCTATCATGCACTGCTCACGTGGCTCGTCATGGATGATCACGTAGCAACCATATACTGGTCACGTGACTGATCATGCAAAGATCACGTAAATGATCATGCACTGTTCACGTGACTGATCATGTACTGATCACGTGACTGATCATGCACTGATCACGTGGCTATCATGCACTGCTCACGTGGCTGATCATGCAACGATCACGTAGCAACCATGTACTGGTCACGTGACTGATCATGCACTGATCACGTAATTGATCATGCACTGATCACGTGGCTCATCATGCACTGATCACGTGGCTGATCACACATGTATCACGTGACTGATCATGCACTGATCACGTGGCTCTCATGCACTGATCACGTGGCTGTCATGCACTGATCACGTGGATATCATGCACTGATCACGTGGCTGATCACACACGATCACATGACTGATCATGCACTGATCACGTGGCTATCATGCACTGATCACGTGGCTATCATGCACTGATCACGTGGCTGATCATGCACTGATCACGTACTACCATGTACTGATCACGTGACTGATCATGCACTGATCACGTAATTGATCATGCACTGATCACGTGGCTGATCATGCACTGATCACGTGGCTGATCATGCACTGATCACGTGACTGATCATGCACTGATCACGTGACTGATCATGCACTGATCACGTGGCTATCATGCACTGATCACGTGGCTGATCATGCATGATCACGCAGCTACCATGTACTGGTCACATGACTGATCATGCACTGATCACGTGACTGATCATGCACTGATCACGTGGCTATCATGCACTACTCACGTGGCTGATCATGCAATGATCATGTAGCTACCATGTACAGGTCACGTGAATGATCATACACCCATCAGGTGACTGATCATGCACTGATCACGTGGCTATCATGCACTGATCACGTGACTGATCATGCACTGATCACGTCTATATCATGCACTGATCACATGACTGCCCATGCACTGATCACGTGGATGATCATACACTAATCTTGTGACAGATCATGCACTGATCACGTGGCTGATCATGCACTGATACCGTGACTGAGCATGGACTGATCACATGACTATCATGTAGTGATCACGTGACTTAATGGCGCTGATCATGTGACTGATCATGCGCTGATCATGTTTGCTATCATACACTGATCATGTGCCTCTGGAGGCAATAAACAAAGAGCTGAGTAGGCACGAATCAAACAGTCAGCAGGCAATAATCATGGAACTCAGGTGTGAGGAATCATGCTGCTCAGCTGGCAATAATCAAGCAGCTGAGCAGGCAGGAATCGTGCAGCTCAGCTGGCAATTGTCAAGCAGATGAGCAGACAGTAATCACGCAGCTCAGCAGGCCCAGATCACGTGACTGAGCATGCACTGTTCACGTGGCTGATCATACACTGATCACGTGATGATCATGCACTGATCACTTGGATATCATGCACTGATCACGTGGCTGATCATACACTGTTCACGTGTCTGACCATGCACTGATCACGTGGCTGATCATACACTGCTCACGTAACTGATCATGCACTGATCACGTGGCTATCATGCACTGATCACGTGGCTGAACATGCACTGTTCACGTGGCTGATCACACACCTGTCACGTGACATATCATGCACTGATCACGTGGCACTCATGCACTGATCACGTGGCTGATCATACTCTGCTCACGTAACTCATGCACACATCACGTGGCTATCATGCACTGCTCACGTGGCTCGTCATGGAATGATCACGTAGCAACCATATACTGGTCACGTGACTGATCATGCACTGATCACGTAAATGATCATGCACTGTTCACGTGACTGATCATGCACTGATCACGTGACTGATCATGCACTGATCACGTGGCTATCATGCACTGCTCACGTGGCTGATCATGCAACGATCACGTAGCAACCATGTACTGGTCACGTGACTGATCATGCACTGATCACGTAATTGATCATGCACTGATCACGTGGCTCATCATGCACTGATCACGTGGCTGATCACACATGTATCACGTGACTGATCATGCACTGATCACGTGGCTCTCATGCACTGATCACGTGGCTGTCATGCACTGATCACGTGGATATCATGCACTGATCACGTGGCTGATCACACACGTATCACATGACTGATCATGCACTGATCACGTGGCTATCATGCACTGATCACGTGGCTATCATGCACTGATCACGTGGCTGATCATGCAATGATCACGTAGCTACCATGTACTGGTCACGTGACTGATCATGCACTGATCACGTAATTGATCATGCACTGATCACGTGGCTGATCATGCACTGATCACGTGGCTGATCATACACTGATCACATAACTGATCATGCACTGATCACGTGACTGATCATGCACTGATCACGTGGCTATCATGCACTGATCACGTGGCTGACATACACTGATCACGTGCCTGATCATGCACTGATCACGTGGCTGATCATGCACTGATCACGTGACTGATCATGCACTGATCACGTGTCTGATCATGCACTGATCACGTGGCTATCATGCACTGCTCACGTGGCTGATCATGCCATGATCACGCAGCTACCATGTACTGGTCACATGACTGATCATGCACTGATCACGTGACTGATCATGCACTGATCACGTGGCTATCATGCACTACTCACGTGGCTGATCATGCAATGATCATGTAGCTACCATGTACAGGTCACGTGAATGATCATACACCCATCAGGTGACTGATCATGCACTGATCACGTGGCTATCATGCACTGATCACGAGACTGATCATGCACTGATCACGTCTATATCATGCACTGATCACATGACTGCCCATGCACTGATCACGTGGATGATCATACACTAATCTTGTGACAGATCATGCACTGATCACGTGGCTGATCATGCACTGATACCGTGACTGAGCATGGACTGATCACATGACTATCATGTAGTGATCACGTGACTTAATGGCGCTGATCATGTGACTGATCATGCGCTGATCATGTTTGCTATCATACACTGATCATGTGCCTCTGGAGGCAATAAACAAAGAGCTGAGTAGGCACGAATCAAACAGTCAGCAGGCAATAATCATGGAACTCAGGTGTGAGGAATCATGCTGCTCAGCTGGCAATAATCAAGCAGCTGAGCAGGCAGGAATTACGCAGCACAGCTGGCAATTGTCAAGCAGATGACAGGCAGGAATCGTGCAGCTCAGCTGGCAATTGTCAAGCAGATGAGCAGACAGTAATCACGCAGCTCAGCAGGCCCAGATCACGTGACTGAGCATGCACTGTTCACGTGGCTGATCATACACTGATCACGTGATGATCATGCACTGATCACTTGGATATCATGCACTGATCACGTGGCTGATCATACACTGTTCACGTGTCTGACCATGCACTGATCACGTGGCTGATCATACACTGCTCACGTAACTGATCATGCACTGATCACGTGGCTATCATGCACTGATCACGTGGCTGAACATGCACTGTTCACGTGGCTGATCACACACCTGTCACGTGACATATCATGCACTGATCACGTGGCACTCATGCACTGATCACGTGGCTGATCATACTCTGCTCACGTAACTCATGCACACATCACGTGGCTATCATGCACTGCTCACGTGGCTCGTCATGGAATGATCACGTAGCAACCATATACTGGTCACGTGACTGATCATGCAAAGATCACGTAAATGATCATGCACTGTTCACGTGACTGATCATGTACTGATCACGTGACTGATCATGCACTGATCACGTGGCTATCATGCACTGCTCACGTGGCTGATCATGCAACGATCACGTAGCAACCATGTACTGGTCACGTGACTGATCATGCACTGATCACGTAATTGATCATGCACTGATCACGTGGCTCATCATGCACTGATCACGTGGCTGATCACACATGTATCACGTGACTGATCATGCACTGATCACGTGGCTCTCATGCACTGATCACGTGGCTGTCATGCACTGATCACGTGGATATCATGCACTGATCACGTGGCTGATCACACACGTATCACATGACTGATCATGCACTGATCACGTGGCTATCATGCACTGATCACGTGGCTATCATGCACTGATCACGTGGCTGATCATGCAATGATCACGTAGCTACCATGTACTGGTCACGTGACTGATCATGCACTGATCACGTAATTGATCATGCACTGATCATGTGGCTGATCATGCACTGATCACGTGGCTGATCATGCACTGATCATAACTGATCATGCACTGATCACGTGACTGATCATGCACTGATCACGTGGCTATCATGCACTGATCACGTGGCTGGACATACACTGATCACGTGCCTGATCATGCACTGATCACGTGGCTGATCATGCACTGATCACGTGACTGATCATGCACTGATCACGTGTCTGATCATGCACTGATCACGTGGCTATCATGCACTGCTCACGTGGCTGATCATGCCATGATCACGCAGCTACCATGTACTGGTCACATGACTGATCATGCACTGATCACGTGACTGATCATGCAGTGATCACGTGGCTATCATGCACTACTCACGTGGCTGATCATGCAATGATCATGTAGCTACCATGTACAGGTCACGTGAATGATCATACACCCATCAGGTGACTGATCATGCACTGATCACGTGGCTATCATGCACTGATCACGAGACTGATCATGCACTGATCACGTCTATATCATGCACTGATCACATGACTGCCCATGCACTGATCACGTGGATGATCATACACTAATCTTGTGACAGATCATGCACTGATCACGTGGCTGATCATGCACTGATACCGTGACTGAGCATGGACTGATCACATGACTATCATGTAGTGATCACGTGACTTAATGGCGCTGATCATGTGACTGATCATGCGCTGATCATGTTTGCTATCATACACTGATCATGTGCCTCTGGAGGCAATAAACAAAGAGCTGAGTAGGCACGAATCAAACAGTCAGCAGGCAATAATCATGGAACTCAGGTGTGAGGAATCATGCTGCTCAGCTGGCAATAATCAAGCAGCTGAGCAGGCAGGAATTACGCAGCACAGCTGGCAATTGTCAAGCAGATGACAGGCAGGAATCGTGCAGCTCAGCTGGCAATTGTCAAGCAGATGAGCAGACAGTAATCACGCAGCTCAGCAGGCCCAGATCACGTGACTGAGCATGCACTGTTCACGTGGCTGATCATACACTGATCACGTGATGATCATGCACTGATCACTTGGATATCATGCACTGATCACGTGGCTGATCATACACTGTTCACGTGTCTGACCATGCACTGATCACGTGGCTGATCATACACTGCTCACGTAACTGATCATGCACTGATCACGTGGCTATCATGCACTGATCACGTGGCTGAACATGCACTGTTCACGTGGCTGATCACACACCTGTCACGTGACATATCATGCACTGATCACGTGGCACTCATGCACTGATCACGTGGCTGATCATACTCTGCTCACGTAACTCATGCACACATCACGTGGCTATCATGCACTGCTCACGTGGCTCGTCATGGAATGATCACGTAGCAACCATATACTGGTCACGTGACTGATCATGCAGATCACGTAAATGATCATGCACTGTTCACGTGACTGATCATGTACTGATCACGTGACTGATCATGCACTGATCACGTGGCTATCATGCTCTGCTCACGTGGCTGATCATGCAACGATCACGTAGCAACCATGTACTGGTCACGTGACTGATCATGCACTGATCACGTAATTGATCATGCACTGATCACGTGGCTCATCATGCACTGATCACGTGGCTGATCACACACGTATCACGTGACTGATCATGCACTGATCACGTGGCTATCATGCACTGATCACGTGGCTATCATGCACTGATCACGTGGCTGATCATGCACTGATCACGCAGCTATCATGCACTGATCACGTGACTGATCATGCACTGATCACGTAATTGATCATGCACTGATCACGTGGCTGATCATGCACTGATCACGTGGCTGATCATGCACTGATCACGTGACTGATCATGCACTGATCACGTGACTGATCATGCACTGATCACGTGGCTATCATGCACTGCTCACGTGGCTGATCATGCCATGATCACGCAGCTACCATGTACTGGTCACATGACTGATCATGCACTGATCACGTGACTGATCATGCAGTGATCACGTGGCTATCATGCACTACTCACGTGGCTGATCATGCAATGATCATGTAGCTACCATGTACAGGTCACGTGAATGATCATACACCCATCAGGTGACTGATCATGCACTGATCACGTGGCTATCATGCACTGATCACGAGACTGATCATGCACTGATCACGTCTATATCATGCACTGATCACATGACTGCCCATGCACTGATCACGTGGATGATCATACACTAATCATGTGACAGATCATGCACTGATCACGTGGCTGATCATGCACTGATACCGTGACTGAGCATGGACTGATCACATGACTATCATGTAGTGATCACGTGACTTAATGGCGCTGATCATGTGACTGATCATGCGCTGATCATGTTTGCTATCATACACTGATCATGTGCCTCTGGAGGCAATAAACAAAGAGCTGAGTAGGCACGAATCAAACAGTCAGCAGGCAATAATCATGGAACTCAGGTGTGAGGAATCATGCTGCTCAGCTGGCAATAATCAAGCAGCTGAGCAGGCAGGAATCGTGCAGCTCAGCTGGCAATTGTCAAGCAGATGAGCAGACAGTAATCACGCAGCTCAGCAGGCCCAGATCACGTGACTGAGCATGCACTGTTCACGTGGCTGATCATACACTGATCACGTGATGATCATGCACTGATCACTTGGATATCATGCACTGATCACGTGGCTGATCATACACTGTTCACGTGTCTGACCATGCACTGATCACGTGGCTGATCATACACTGCTCACGTAACTGATCATGCACTGATCACGTGGCTATCATGCACTGATCACGTGGCTGAACATGCACTGTTCACGTGGCTGATCACACACCTGTCACGTGACATATCATGCACTGATCACGTGGCACTCATGCACTGATCACGTGGCTGATCATACTCTGCTCACGTAACTCATGCACACATCACGTGGCTATCATGCACTGCTCACGTGGCTCGTCATGGAATGATCACGTAGCAACCATATACTGGTCACGTGACTGATCATGCACAGATCACGTAAATGATCATGCACTGTTCACGTGACTGATCATGTACTGATCACGTGACTGATCATGCACTGATCACGTGGCTATCATGCTCTGCTCACGTGGCTGATCATGCAACGATCACGTAGCAACCATGTACTGGTCACGTGACTGATCATGCACTGATCACGTAATTGATCCTGCACTGATCACGTGGCTCATCATGCACTGATCACGTGGCTGATCACACATGTATCACGTGACTGATCATGCACTGATCACGTGGCTCTCATGCACTGATCACGTGGCTGTCATGCACTGATCACGTGGATATCATGCACTGATCACGTGGCTGATCACACACGTATCACATGACTGATCATGCACTGATCACGTGGCTATCATGCACTGATCACGTGGCTATCATGCACTGATCACGTGGCTGATCATGCATGATCACGTAGCTACCATGTACTGATCACGTGACTGATCATGCACTGATCACGTAATTGATCATGCACTGATCATGTGGCTGATCATGCACTGATCACGTGGCTGATCATACACTGATCACATAACTGATCATGCACTGATCACGTGACTGATCATGCACTGATCACGTGGCTATCATGCACTGATCACGTGGCTGACATGCACTGATCACGTGCCTGATCATGCACTGATCACGTGGCTGATCATGCACTGATCACGTGACTGATCATGCACTGATCACGTGTCTGATCATGCACTGATCACGTGGCTATCATGCACTGCTCACGTGGCTGATCATGCCATGATCACGCAGCTACCATGTACTGGTCACATGACTGATCATGCACTGATCACGTGACTGATCATGCACTGATCACGTGGCTATCATGCACTACTCACGTGGCTGATCATGCAATGATCATGTAGCTACCATGTACAGGTCACGTGAATGATCATACACCCATCAGGTGACTGATCATGCACTGATCACGTGGCTATCATGCACTGATCACGAGACTGATCATGCACTGATCACGTCTATATCATGCACTGATCACATGACTGCCCATGCACTGATCACGTGGATGATCATACACTAATCTTGTGACAGATCATGCACTGATCACGTGGCTGATCATGCACTGATACCGTGACTGAGCATGGACTGATCACATGACTATCATGTAGTGATCACGTGACTTAATGGCGCTGATCATGTGACTGATCATGCGCTGATCATGTTTGCTATCATACACTGATCATGTGCCTCTGGAGGCAATAAACAAAGAGCTGAGTAGGCACGAATCAAACAGTCAGCAGGCAATAATCATGGAACTCAGGTGTGAGGAATCATGCTGCTCAGCTGGCAATAATCAAGCAGCTGAGCAGGCAGGAATTACGCAGCACAGCTGGCAATTGTCAAGCAGATGACAGGCAGGAATCGTGCAGCTCAGCTGGCAATTGTCAAGCAGATGAGCAGACAGTAATCACGCAGCTCAGCAGGCCCTGATCACGTGACTGAGCATGCACTGTTCACGTGGCTGATCATACACTGATCACGTGATGATCATGCACTGATCACTTGGATATCATGCACTGATCACGTGGCTGATCATGCACTGTTCACGTGTCTGATCATGCACTGATCACGTGGCTGATCATACATGTAGCTATCATGCACTGATCACGTGACTGATCATGCACTGATCACGTGACTGATCATGCACTGATCACGTGGCTATCATGCACTGATCACGTGACTGATCATGCACTGATCACGTCTATATCATGCACTGATCATGACTGATCATGCACTGATCACGTGGCTGATCATGCACTGATCACGTGGCTGATCACACACTGTCACGTGACTGATCATGCACTGATCACGTGGCATCATGCACTGATCACGTGGCTGATCATACACTGATCACGTGACTCATGCACTGATCACGTGGCTATCATGCACTGATCACGTGGCTGTCATGCATGATCACGTAGCAACCATATACTGGTCACGTGACTGATCATGCACTGATCACGTAAATGATCATGCACTGATCACGTGACTGATCATGCACTGATCACGTGACTGATCATGCACTGATCACGTGGCTATCATGCACTGATCACGTGGCTGATCATGCACGATCACGTAGCAACCATGTACTGATCACGTGACTGATCATGCACTGATCACGTAATTGATCATGCACTGATCACGTGGCTCATCATGCACTGATCACGTGGCTGATCACACATGATCACGTGACTGATCATGCACTGATCACGTGGCTCATGCACTGATCACGTGGCTGTCATGCACTGATCACGTGGCTATCATGCACTGATCACGTGGCTGATCACACACGATCACATGACTGATCATGCACTGATCACGTGGCTGATCATGCACTGATCACGTGGCTATCATGCACTGATCACGTGGCTGATCATGCACTGATCACGTAGCTATCATGCACTGATCACGTGACTGATCATGCACTGATCACGTAATTGATCATGCACTGATCACGTGGCTGATCATGCACTGATCACGTGGCTGATCATGCACTGATCACGTGACTGATCATGCACTGATCACGTGGCTGATCATGCACTGCTCACGTGGCTGATCATGCCATGATCACGCAGCTACCATGTACTGGTCACATGACTGATCATGCACTGATCACGTGACTGATCATGCAGTGATCACGTGGCTATCATGCACTACTCACGTGGCTGATCATGCAATGATCATGTAGCTACCATGTACAGGTCACGTGAATGATCATACACCCATCAGGTGACTGATCATGCACTGATCACGTGGCTATCATGCACTGATCACGAGACTGATCATGCACTGATCACGTCTATATCATGCACTGATCACATGACTGCCCATGCACTGATCACGTGGATGATCATACACTAATCTTGTGACAGATCATGCACTGATCACGTGGCTGATCATGCACTGATACCGTGACTGAGCATGGACTGATCACATGACTATCATGTAGTGATCACGTGACTTAATGGCGCTGATCATGTGACTGATCATGCGCTGATCATGTTTGCTATCATACACTGATCATGTGCCTCTGGAGGCAATAAACAAAGAGCTGAGTAGGCACGAATCAAACAGTCAGCAGGCAATAATCATGGAACTCAGGTGTGAGGAATCATGCTGCTCAGCTGGCAATAATCAAGCAGCTGAGCAGGCAGGAATCGTGCAGCTCAGCTGGCAATTGTCAAGCAGATGAGCAGACAGTAATCACGCAGCTCAGCAGGCCCAGATCACGTGACTGAGCATGCACTGTTCACGTGGCTGATCATACACTGATCACGTGATGATCATGCACTGATCACTTGGATATCATGCACTGATCACGTGGCTGATCATACACTGTTCACGTGTCTGACCATGCACTGATCACGTGGCTGATCATACACTGCTCACGTAACTGATCATGCACTGATCACGTGGCTATCATGCACTGATCACGTGGCTGAACATGCACTGTTCACGTGGCTGATCACACACCTGTCACGTGACATATCATGCACTGATCACGTGGCACTCATGCACTGATCACGTGGCTGATCATACTCTGCTCACGTAACTCATGCACACATCACGTGGCTATCATGCACTGCTCACGTGGCTCGTCATGGAATGATCACGTAGCAACCATATACTGGTCACGTGACTGATCATGCAAAGATCACGTAAATGATCATGCACTGTTCACGTGACTGATCATGTACTGATCACGTGACTGATCATGCACTGATCACGTGGCTATCATGCTCTGCTCACGTGGCTGATCATGCAACGATCACGTAGCAACCATGTACTGGTCACGTGACTGATCATGCACTGATCACGTAATTGATCCTGCACTGATCACGTGGCTCATCATGCACTGATCACGTGGCTGATCACACATGTATCACGTGACTGATCATGCACTGATCACGTGGCTCTCATGCACTGATCACGTGGCTGTCATGCACTGATCACGTGGATATCATGCACTGATCACGTGGCTGATCACACACGTATCACATGACTGATCATGCACTGATCACGTGGCTATCATGCACTGATCACGTGGCTATCATGCACTGATCACGTGGCTGATCATGCAATGATCACGTAGCTACCATGTACTGGTCACGTGACTGATCATGCACTGATCACGTAATTGATCATGCACTGATCATGTGGCTGATCATGCACTGATCACGTGGCTGATCATACACTGATCACGTAACTGATCATGCACTGATCACGTGACTGATCATGCACTGATCACGTGGCTATCATGCACTGATCACTTGGCTGGACATACACTGATCACGTGCCTGGTCATGCACTGATCACGTGGCTGATCATGCACTGATCACGTGACTGATCATGCACTGATCACGTGTCTGATCATGCACTGATCACGTGGCTATCATGCACTGCTCACGTGGCTGATCATGCCATGATCACGCAGCTACCATGTACTGGTCACATGACTGATCATGCACTGATCACGTGACTGATCATGCAGTGATCACGTGGCTATCATGCACTACTCACGTGGCTGATCATGCAATGATCATGTAGCTACCATGTACAGGTCACGTGAATGATCATACACCCATCAGGTGACTGATCATGCACTGATCACGTGGCTATCATGCACTGATCACGAGACTGATCATGCACTGATCACGTCTATATCATGCACTGATCACATGACTGCCCATGCACTGATCACGTGGATGATCATACACTAATCTTGTGACAGATCATGCACTGATCACGTGGCTGATCATGCACTGATACCGTGACTGAGCATGGACTGATCACATGACTATCATGTAGTGATCACGTGACTTAATGGCGCTGATCATGTGACTGATCATGCGCTGATCATGTTTGCTATCATACACTGATCATGTGCCTCTGGAGGCAATAAACAAAGAGCTGAGTAGGCACGAATCAAACAGTCAGCAGGCAATAATCATGGAACTCAGGTGTGAGGAATCATGCTGCTCAGCTGGCAATAATCAAGCAGCTGAGCAGGCAGGAATTACGCAGCACAGCTGGCAATTGTCAAGCAGATGACAGGCAGGAATCGTGCAGCTCAGCTGGCAATTGTCAAGCAGATGAGCAGACAGTAATCACGCAGCTCAGCAGGCCCAGATCACGTGACTGAGCATGCACTGTTCACGTGGCTGATCATACACTGATCACGTGATGATCATGCACTGATCACTTGGATATCATGCACTGATCACGTGGCTGATCATACACTGTTCACGTGTCTGATCATGCACTGATCACGTGGCTGATCATACATGTAGCTATCATGCACTGATCACGTGACTGATCATGCACTGATCACGTGACTGATCATGCACTGATCACGTGGCTATCATGCACTGATCACGTGACTGATCATGCACTGATCACGTCTATATCATGCACTGATCACGTGACTGATCATGCACTGATCACGTGGCTGATCATGCACTGATCACGTGGCTGATCATGCACTGTCACGTGACTATCATGCACTGATCACGTGGCACTCATGCACTGATCACGTGGCTGATCATACACTGATCACGTGACTCATGCACTGATCACGTGGCTATCATGCACTGCTCACGTGGCTGTCATGCATGATCACGTAGCAACCATATACTGGTCACGTGACTGATCATGCACTGATCACGTAAATGATCATGCACTGATCACGTGACTGATCATGCACTGATCACGTGACTGATCATGCACTGATCACGTGGCTATCATGCACTGATCACGTGGCTGATCATGCACTGATCACGTAGCAACCATGTACTGGTCACGTGACTGATCATGCACTGATCACGTAATTGATCATGCACTGATCACGTGGCTCATCATGCACTGATCACGTGGCTGATCACACATGATCACGTGACTGATCATGCACTGATCACGTGGCTATCATGCACTGATCACGTGGCTGTCATGCACTGATCACGTGGCTATCATGCACTGATCACGTGGCTGATCACACACGATCACGTGACTGATCATGCACTGATCACGTGGCTATCATGCACTGATCACGTGGCTATCATGCACTGATCACGTGGCTGATCATGCACTGATCACGTAGCTATCATGCACTGATCACGTGACTGATCATGCACTGATCACGTAATTGATCATGCACTGATCACGTGGCTGATCATGCACTGATCACGTGGCTGATCATGCACTGATCACGTGACTGATCATGCACTGATCACGTGACTGATCATGCACTGATCACGTGGCTATCATGCACTGCTCACGTGGCTGATCATGCCATGATCACGCAGCTACCATGTACTGGTCACATGACTGATCATGCACTGATCACGTGACTGATCATGCAGTGATCACGTGGCTATCATGCACTACTCACGTGGCTGATCATGCAATGATCATGTAGCTACCATGTACAGGTCACGTGAATGATCATACACCCATCAGGTGACTGATCATGCACTGATCACGTGGCTATCATGCACTGATCACGAGACTGATCATGCACTGATCACGTCTATATCATGCACTGATCACATGACTGCCCATGCACTGATCACGTGGATGATCATACACTAATCTTGTGACAGATCATGCACTGATCACGTGGCTGATCATGCACTGATACCGTGACTGAGCATGGACTGATCACATGACTATCATGTAGTGATCACGTGACTTAATGGCGCTGATCATGTGACTGATCATGCGCTGATCATGTTTGCTATCATACACTGATCATGTGCCTCTGGAGGCAATAAACAAAGAGCTGAGTAGGCACGAATCAAACAGTCAGCAGGCAATAATCATGGAACTCAGGTGTGAGGAATCATGCTGCTCAGCTGGCAATAATCAAGCAGCTGAGCAGGCAGGAATCGTGCAGCTCAGCTGGCAATTGTCAAGCAGATGAGCAGACAGTAATCACGCAGCTCAGCAGGCCCAGATCACGTGACTGAGCATGCACTGTTCACGTGGCTGATCATACACTGATCACGTGATGATCATGCACTGATCACTTGGATATCATGCACTGATCACGTGGCTGATCATACACTGTTCACGTGTCTGACCATGCACTGATCACGTGGCTGATCATACACTGCTCACGTAACTGATCATGCACTGATCACGTGGCTATCATGCACTGATCACGTGGCTGAACATGCACTGTTCACGTGGCTGATCACACACCTGTCACGTGACATATCATGCACTGATCACGTGGCACTCATGCACTGATCACGTGGCTGATCATACTCTGCTCACGTAACTCATGCACACATCACGTGGCTATCATGCACTGCTCACGTGGCTCGTCATGGAATGATCACGTAGCAACCATATACTGGTCACGTGACTGATCATGCAAAGATCACGTAAATGATCATGCACTGTTCACGTGACTGATCATGTACTGATCACGTGACTGATCATGCACTGATCACGTGGCTATCATGCTCTGCTCACGTGGCTGATCATGCAACGATCACGTAGCAACCATGTACTGGTCACGTGACTGATCATGCACTGATCACGTAATTGATCCTGCACTGATCACGTGGCTCATCATGCACTGATCACGTGGCTGATCACACATGTATCACGTGACTGATCATGCACTGATCACGTGGCTCTCATGCACTGATCACGTGGCTGTCATGCACTGATCACGTGGATATCATGCACTGATCACGTGGCTGATCACACACGTATCACATGACTGATCATGCACTGATCACGTGGCTATCATGCACTGATCACGTGGCTATCATGCACTGATCACGTGGCTGATCATGCAATGATCACGTAGCTACCATGTACTGGTCACGTGACTGATCATGCACTGATCACGTAATTGATCATGCACTGATCACGTGGCTGATCATGCACTGATCACGTGGCTGATCATGCACTGATCACGTAACTGATCATGCACTGATCACGTGACTGATCATGCACTGATCACGTGGCTATCATGCACTGATCACTTGGCTGACATACACTGATCACGTGCCTGGTCATGCACTGATCACGTGGCTGATCATGCACTGATCACGTGACTGATCATGCACTGATCACGTGTCTGATCATGCACTGATCACGTGGCTATCATGCACTGCTCACGTGGCTGATCATGCCATGATCACGCAGCTACCATGTACTGGTCACATGACTGATCATGCACTGATCACGTGACTGATCATGCACTGATCACGTGGCTATCATGCACTACTCACGTGGCTGATCATGCAATGATCATGTAGCTACCATGTACAGGTCACGTGAATGATCATACACCCATCAGGTGACTGATCATGCACTGATCACGTGGCTATCATGCACTGATCACGAGACTGATCATGCACTGATCACGTCTATATCATGCACTGATCACATGACTGCCCATGCACTGATCACGTGGATGATCATACACTAATCTTGTGACAGATCATGCACTGATCACGTGGCTGATCATGCACTGATACCGTGACTGAGCATGGACTGATCACATGACTATCATGTAGTGATCACGTGACTTAATGGCGCTGATCATGTGACTGATCATGCGCTGATCATGTTTGCTATCATACACTGATCATGTGCCTCTGGAGGCAATAAACAAAGAGCTGAGTAGGCACGAATCAAACAGTCAGCAGGCAATAATCATGGAACTCAGGTGTGAGGAATCATGCTGCTCAGCTGGCAATAATCAAGCAGCTGAGCAGGCAGGAATTACGCAGCACAGCTGGCAATTGTCAAGCAGATGACAGGCAGGAATCGTGCAGCTCAGCTGGCAATTGTCAAGCAGATGAGCAGACAGTAATCACGCAGCTCAGCAGGCCCTGATCACGTGACTGAGCATGCACTGTTCACGTGGCTGATCATACACTGATCACGTGATGATCATGCACTGATCACGTGACTGATCATGCACTGATCACGTGGCTGATCATGCACTGATCACGTGGCTGATCATGCACTGATCACGTGGCTATCATGCACTGATCACGTGACTGATCATGCACTGATCACGTGGCTGATCATGCACTGATCACGTGGCTGATCATGCACTGATCACGTGGCTGATCACACATGATCACGTGACTGATCATGCACTGATCACGTGGCTGATCATGCACTGATCAC
Source organism: Bos javanicus (assembly GCF_032452875.1). Lineage (NCBI taxonomy): Eukaryota > Metazoa > Chordata > Mammalia > Artiodactyla > Bovidae > Bos > Bos javanicus. Next base: position 21,962 of record NW_026894260.1, on the reverse strand, counting down.
GTGGATCATGCACTGATCACGTGGCTGATCATGCACTGATCACGTAGCTATCATGCACTGATCACGTGACTGATCATGCACTGATCACGTGACTGATCATGCACTGATCACGGGCTGATCATGCACTGATCACGTGGCTGATCATGCACTGATCACGTGACTGATCATGCACTGATCACGTGACTGATCATGCACTGATCACGTGGCTATCATGCACTGCTCACGTGGCTGATCATGCATGATCACGCAGCTACCATGTACTGGTCACATGACTGATCATGCACTGATCACGTGACTGATCATGCACTGATCACGTGGCTATCATGCACTACTCACGTGGCTGATCATGCAATGATCATGTAGCTACCATGTACAGGTCACGTGAATGATCATACACCCATCAGGTGACTGATCATGCACTGATCACGTGGCTATCATGCACTGATCACGAGACTGATCATGCACTGATCACGTCTATATCATGCACTGATCACATGACTGCCCATGCACTGATCACGTGGATGATCATACACTAATCTTGTGACAGATCATGCACTGATCACGTGGCTGATCATGCACTGATACCGTGACTGAGCATGGACTGATCACATGACTATCATGTAGTGATCACGTGACTTAATGGCGCTGATCATGTGACTGATCATGCGCTGATCATGTTTGCTATCATACACTGATCATGTGCCTCTGGAGGCAATAAACAAAGAGCTGAGTAGGCACGAATCAAACAGTCAGCAGGCAATAATCATGGAACTCAGGTGTGAGGAATCATGCTGCTCAGCTGGCAATAATCAAGCAGCTGAGCAGGCAGGAATTACGCAGCACAGCTGGCAATTGTCAAGCAGATGACAGGCAGGAATCGTGCAGCTCAGCTGGCAATTGTCAAGCAGATGAGCAGACAGTAATCACGCAGCTCAGCAGGCCCAGATCACGTGACTGAGCATGCACTGTTCACGTGGCTGATCATACACTGATCACGTGATGATCATGCACTGATCACTTGGATATCATGCACTGATCACGTGGCTGATCATACACTGTTCACGTGTCTGACCATGCACTGATCACGTGGCTGATCATACACTGCTCACGTAACTGATCATGCACTGATCACGTGGCTATCATGCACTGATCACGTGGCTGAACATGCACTGTTCACGTGGCTGATCACACACCTGTCACGTGACATATCATGCACTGATCACGTGGCACTCATGCACTGATCACGTGGCTGATCATACTCTGCTCACGTAACTCATGCACACATCACGTGGCTATCATGCACTGCTCACGTGGCTCGTCATGGAATGATCACGTAGCAACCATATACTGGTCACGTGACTGATCATGCAAAGATCACGTAAATGATCATGCACTGTTCACGTGACTGATCATGTACTGATCACGTGACTGATCATGCACTGATCACGTGGCTATCATGCTCTGCTCACGTGGCTGATCATGCAACGATCACGTAGCAACCATGTACTGGTCACGTGACTGATCATGCACTGATCACGTAATTGATCCTGCACTGATCACGTGGCTCATCATGCACTGATCACGTGGCTGATCACACATGTATCACGTGACTGATCATGCACTGATCACGTGGCTCATGCACTGATCACGTGGCTGTCATGCACTGATCACGTGGATATCATGCACTGATCACGTGGCTGATCACACACGTATCACATGACTGATCATGCACTGATCACGTGGCTATCATGCACTGATCACGTGGCTATCATGCACTGATCACGTGGCTGATCATGCAATGATCACGTAGCTACCATGTACTGGTCACGTGACTGATCATGCACTGATCACGTAATTGATCATGCACTGATCACGTGGCTGATCATGCACTGATCACGTGGCTGATCATGCACTGATCACATAACTGATCATGCACTGATCACGTGACTGATCATGCACTGATCACGTGGCTATCATGCACTGATCACTTGGCTGACATGCACTGATCACGTGCCTGATCATGCACTGATCACGTGGCTGATCATGCACTGATCACGTGACTGATCATGCACTGATCACGTGGCTGATCATGCACTGATCACGTGACTGATCATGCACTGATCACGTGTCTGATCATGCACTGATCACGTGGCTATCATGCACTGCTCACGTGGCTGATCATGCCATGATCACGCAGCTACCATGTACTGGTCACATGACTGATCATGCACTGATCACGTGACTGATCATGCAGTGATCACGTGGCTATCATGAACTACTCACGTGGCTGATCATGCAATGATCATGTAGCTACCATGTACAGGTCACGTGAATGATCATACACCCATCAGGTGACTGATCATGCACTGATCACGTGGCTATCATGCACTGATCACGAGACTGATCATGCACTGATCACGTCTATATCATGCACTGATCACATGACTGCCCGTGCACTGATCACGTGGATGATCATACACTAATCTTGTGACAGATCATGCACTGATCACGTGGCTGATCATGCACTGATACCGTGACTGAGCATGGACTGATCACATGACTATCATGTAGTGATCACGTGACTTAATGGCGCTGATCATGTGACTGATCATGCGCTGATCATGTTTGCTATCATACACTGATCATGTGCCTCTGGAGGCAATAAACAAAGAGCTGAGTAGGCACGAATCAAACAGTCAGCAGGCAATAATCATGGAACTCAGGTGTGAGGAATCATGCTGCTCAGCTGGCAATAATCAAGCAGCTGAGCAGGCAGGAATTATGCAGCACAGCTGGCAATTGTCAAGCAGATGACAGGCAGGAATCGTGCAGCTCAGCTGGCAATTGTCAAGCAGATGAGCAGACAGTAATCACGCAGCTCAGCAGGCCCAGATCACGTGACTGAGCATGCACTGTTCACGTGGCTGATCATACACTGATCACGTGATGATCATGCACTGATCACTTGGATATCATGCACTGATCACGTGGCTGATCATACACTGTTCACGTGTCTGACCATGCACTGATCACGTGGCTGATCATACACTGCTCACGTAACTGATCATGCACTGATCACGTGGCTATCATGCACTGATCACGTGGCTGAACATGCACTGTTCACGTGGCTGATCACACACCTGTCACGTGACATATCATGCACTGATCACGTGGCACTCATGCACTGATCACGTGGCTGATCATACTCTGCTCACGTAACTCATGCACACATCACGTGGCTATCATGCACTGCTCACGTGGCTCGTCATGGAATGATCACGTAGCAACCATATACTGGTCACGTGACTGATCATGCAAAGATCACGTAAATGATCATGCACTGTTCACGTGACTGATCATGTACTGATCACGTGACTGATCATGCACTGATCACGTGGCTATCATGCTCTGCTCACGTGGCTGATCATGCAACGATCACGTAGCAACCATGTACTGGTCACGTGACTGATCATGCACTGATCACGTAATTGATCCTGCACTGATCACGTGGCTCATCATGCACTGATCACGTGGCTGATCACACATGTATCACGTGACTGATCATGCACTGATCACGTGGCTCTCATGCACTGATCACGTGGCTGTCATGCACTGATCACGTGGATATCATGCACTGATCACGTGGCTGATCACACACGTATCACATGACTGATCATGCACTGATCACGTGGCTATCATGCACTGATCACGTGGCTATCATGCACTGATCACGTGGCTGATCATGCAATGATCACGTAGCTACCATGTACTGGTCACGTGACTGATCATGCACTGATCACGTAATTGATCATGCACTGATCACGTGGCTGATCATGCACTGATCACGTGGCTGATCATGCACTGATCACATAACTGATCATGCACTGATCACGTGACTGATCATGCACTGATCACGTGGCTATCATGCACTGATCACGTGGCTGATCATACACTGATCACGTGCCTGATCATGCACTGATCACGTGGCTGATCATGCACTGATCACGTGACTGATCATGCACTGATCACGTGGCTGATCATGCACTGATCACGTGACTGATCATGCACTGATCACGTGTCTGATCATGCACTGATCACGTGGCTATCATGCACTGCTCACGTGGCTGATCATGCCATGATCACGCAGCTACCATGTACTGGTCACATGACTGATCATGCACTGATCACGTGACTGATCATGCAGTGATCACGTGGCTATCATGAACTACTCACGTGGCTGATCATGCAATGATCATGTAGCTACCATGTACAGGTCACGTGAATGATCATACACCCATCAGGTGACTGATCATGCACTGATCACGTGGCTATCATGCACTGATCACGAGACTGATCATGCACTGATCACGTCTATATCATGCACTGATCACATGACTGCCCATGCACTGATCACGTGGATGATCATACACTAATCTTGTGACAGATCATGCACTGATCACGTGGCTGATCATGCACTGATACCGTGACTGAGCATGGACTGATCACATGACTATCATGTAGTGATCACGTGACTTAATGGCGCTGATCATGTGACTGATCATGCGCTGATCATGTTTGCTATCATACACTGATCATGTGCCTCTGGAGGCAATAAACAAAGAGCTGAGTAGGCACGAATCAAACAGTCAGCAGGCAATAATCATGGAACTCAGGTGTGAGGAATCATGCTGCTCAGCTGGCAATAATCAAGCAGCTGAGCAGGCAGGAATTACGCAGCACAGCTGGCAATTGTCAAGCAGATGACAGGCAGGAATCGTGCAGCTCAGCTGGCAATTGTCAAGCAGATGAGCAGACAGTAATCACGCAGCTCAGCAGGCCCAGATCACGTGACTGAGCATGCACTGTTCACGTGGCTGATCATACACTGATCACGTGATGATCATGCACTGATCACTTGGATATCATGCACTGATCACGTGGCTGATCATACACTGTTCACGTGTCTGACCATGCACTGATCACGTGGCTGATCATACACTGCTCACGTAACTGATCATGCACTGATCACGTGGCTATCATGCACTGATCACGTGGCTGAACATGCACTGTTCACGTGGCTGATCACACACCTGTCACGTGACATATCATGCACTGATCACGTGGCACTCATGCACTGATCACGTGGCTGATCATACTCTGCTCACGTAACTCATGCACACATCACGTGGCTATCATGCACTGCTCACGTGGCTCGTCATGGAATGATCACGTAGCAACCATATACTGGTCACGTGACTGATCATGCAAAGATCACGTAAATGATCATGCACTGTTCACGTGACTGATCATGTACTGATCACGTGACTGATCATGCACTGATCACGTGGCTATCATGCTCTGCTCACGTGGCTGATCATGCAACGATCACGTAGCAACCATGTACTGGTCACGTGACTGATCATGCACTGATCACGTAATTGATCCTGCACTGATCACGTGGCTCATCATGCACTGATCACGTGGCTGATCACACATGTATCACGTGACTGATCATGCACTGATCACGTGGCTCTCATGCACTGATCACGTGGCTGTCATGCACTGATCACGTGGATATCATGCACTGATCACGTGGCTGATCACACATGTATCACATGACTGATCATGCACTGATCACGTGGCTATCATGCACTGATCACGTGGCTATCATGCACTGATCACGTGGCTGATCATGCAATGATCACGTAGCTACCATGTACTGGTCACGTGACTGATCATGCACTGATCACGTAATTGATCATGCACTGATCATGTGGCTGATCATGCACTGATCACGTGGCTGATCATACACTGATCACATGACTGATCATGCACTGATCACGTGACTGATCATGCACTGATCACGTGGCTATCATGCACTGATCACGTGGCTGGACATACACTGATCACGTGCCTGATCATGCACTGATCACGTGACTGATCATGCACTGATCACGTCTGATCATGCACTGATCACGTGGCTATCATGCACTGCTCACGTGGCTGATCATGCCATGATCACGCAGCTACCATGTACTGGTCACATGACTGATCATGCACTGATCACGTGACTGATCATGCAGTGATCACGTGGCTATCATGCACTACTCACGTGGCTGATCATGCAATGATCATGTAGCTACCATGTACAGGTCACGTGAATGATCATACACCCATCAGGTGACTGATCATGCACTGATCACGTGGCTATCATGCACTGATCACGAGACTGATCATGCACTGATCACGTCTATATCATGCACTGATCACATGACTGCCCATGCACTGATCACGTGGATGATCATACACTAATCTTGTGACAGATCATGCACTGATCACGTGGCTGATCATGCACTGATACCGTGACTGAGCATGGACTGATCACATGACTATCATGTAGTGATCACGTGACTTAATGGCGCTGATCATGTGACTGATCATGCGCTGATCATGTTTGCTATCATACACTGATCATGTGCCTCTGGAGGCAATAAACAAAGAGCTGAGTAGGCACGAATCAAACAGTCAGCAGGCAATAATCATGGAACTCAGGTGTGAGGAATCATGCTGCTCAGCTGGCAATAATCAAGCAGCTGAGCAGGCAGGAATTACGCAGCACAGCTGGCAATTGTCAAGCAGATGACAGGCAGGAATCGTGCAGCTCAGCTGGCAATTGTCAAGCAGATGAGCAGACAGTAATCACGCAGCTCAGCAGGCCCAGATCACGTGACTGAGCATGCACTGTTCACGTGGCTGATCATACACTGATCACGTGATGATCATGCACTGATCACTTGGATATCATGCACTGATCACGTGGCTGATCATGCACTGATCACGTGCTGACCATGCACTGATCACGTGGCTGATCATACACTGATCACGTAACTGATCATGCACTGATCACGTGGCTATCATGCACTGATCACGTGGCTGAACATGCACTGTTCACGTGGCTGATCACACACCTGTCACGTGACATATCATGCACTGATCACGTGGCACTCATGCACTGATCACGTGGCTGATCATACTCTGCTCACGTAACTCATGCACACATCACGTGGCTATCATGCACTGCTCACGTGGCTCGTCATGGAATGATCACGTAGCAACCATATACTGGTCACGTGACTGATCATGCAAAGATCACGTAAATGATCATGCACTGTTCACGTGACTGATCATGTACTGATCACGTGACTGATCATGCACTGATCACGTGGCTATCATGCTCTGCTCACGTGGCTGATCATGCAACGATCACGTAGCAACCATGTACTGGTCACGTGACTGATCATGCACTGATCACGTAATTGATCCTGCACTGATCACGTGGCTCATCATGCACTGATCACGTGGCTGATCACACATGTATCACGTGACTGATCATGCACTGATCACGTGGCTCTCATGCACTGATCACGTGGCTGTCATGCACTGATCACGTGGATATCATGCACTGATCACGTGGCTGATCACACACGTATCACATGACTGATCATGCACTGATCACGTGGCTATCATGCACTGATCACGTGGCTATCATGCACTGATCACGTGGCTGATCAGGCAATGATCACGTAGCTACCATGTACTGGTCACGTGACTGATCATGCACTGATCACGTAATTGATCATGCACTGATCATGGCTGATCATGCACTGATCACGTGGCTGATCATACACTGATCACATAACTGATCATGCACTGATCACGTGACTGATCATGCACTGATCACGTGGCTATCATGCACTGATCACTTGGCTGACATGCACTGATCACGTGCCTGATCATGCACTGATCACGTGGCTGATCATGCACTGATCACGTGACTGATCATGCACTGATCACGTGGCTGATCATGCACTGATCACGTGACTGATCATGCACTGATCACGTGTCTGATCATGCACTGATCACGTGGCTATCATGCACTGCTCACGTGGCTGATCATGCCATGATCACGCAGCTACCATGTACTGGTCACATGACTGATCATGCACTGATCACGTGACTGATCATGCAGTGATCACGTGGCTATCATGAACTACTCACGTGGCTGATCATGCAATGATCATGTAGCTACCATGTACAGGTCACGTGAATGATCATACACCCATCAGGTGACTGATCATGCACTGATCACGTGGCTATCATGCACTGATCACGAGACTGATCATGCACTGTTCACGTCTATATCATGCACTGATCACATGACTGCCCATGCACTGATCACGTGGATGATCATACACTAATCTTGTGACAGATCATGCACTGATCACGTGGCTGATCATGCACTGATACCGTGACTGAGCATGGACTGATCACATGACTATCATGTAGTGATCACGTGACTTAATGGCGCTGATCATGTGACTGATCATGCGCTGATCATGTTTGCTATCATACACTGATCATGTGCCTCTGGAGGCAATAAACAAAGAGCTGAGTAGGCACGAATCAAACAGTCAGCAGGCAATAATCATGGAACTCAGGTGTGAGGAATCATGCTGCTCAGCTGGCAATAATCAAGCAGCTGAGCAGGCAGGAATTACGCAGCACAGCTGGCAATTGTCAAGCAGATGACAGGCAGGAATCGTGCAGCTCAGCTGGCAATTGTCAAGCAGATGAGCAGACAGTAATCACGCAGCTCAGCAGGCCCAGATCACGTGACTGAGCATGCACTGTTCACGTGGCTGATCATACACTGATCACGTGATGATCATGCACTGATCACTTGGATATCATGCACTGATCACGTGGCTGATCATACACTGTTCACGTGTCTGACCATGCACTGATCACGTGGCTGATCATACACTGCTCACGTAACTGATCATGCACTGATCACGTGGCTATCATGCACTGATCACGTGGCTGAACATGCACTGTTCACGTGGCTGATCACACACCTGTCACGTGACATATCATGCACTGATCACGTGGCACTCATGCACTGATCACGTGGCTGATCATACTCTGCTCACGTAACTCATGCACACATCACGTGGCTATCATGCACTGCTCACGTGGCTCGTCATGGAATGATCACGTAGCAACCATATACTGGTCACGTGACTGATCATGCAAAGATCACGTAAATGATCATGCACTGTTCACGTGACTGATCATGTACTGATCACGTGACTGATCATGCACTGATCACGTGGCTATCATGCTCTGCTCACGTGGCTGATCATGCAACGATCACGTAGCAACCATGTACTGGTCACGTGACTGATCATGCACTGATCACGTAATTGATCCTGCACTGATCACGTGGCTCATCATGCACTGATCACGTGGCTGATCACACATGTATCACGTGACTGATCATGCACTGATCACGTGGCTCTCATGCACTGATCACGTGGCTGTCATGCACTGATCACGTGGATATCATGCACTGATCACGTGGCTGATCACACACGTATCACATGACTGATCATGCACTGATCACGTGGCTATCATGCACTGATCACGTGGCTATCATGCACTGATCACGTGGCTGATCAGGCAATGATCACGTAGCTACCATGTACTGGTCACGTGACTGATCATGCACTGATCACGTAATTGATCATGCACTGATCACGTGGCTGATCATGCACTGATCACGTGGCTGATCATGCACTGATCACATAACTGATCATGCACTGATCACGTGACTGATCATGCACTGATCACGTGGCTATCATGCACTGATCACTTGGCTGGACATACACTGATCACGTGCCTGGTCATGCACTGATCACGTGGCTGATCATGCACTGATCACGTGACTGATCATGCACTGATCACGTGTCTGATCATGCACTGATCACGTGGCTATCATGCACTGCTCACGTGGCTGATCATGCCATGATCACGCAGCTACCATGTACTGGTCACATGACTGATCATGCACTGATCACGTGACTGATCATGCACTGATCACGTGGCTATCATGAACTACTCACGTGGCTGATCATGCAATGATCATGTAGCTACCATGTACAGGTCACGTGAATGATCATACACCCATCAGGTGACTGATCATGCACTGATCACGTGGCTATCATGCACTGATCACGAGACTGATCATGCACTGATCACGTCTATATCATGCACTGATCACATGACTGCCCATGCACTGATCACGTGGATGATCATACACTAATCTTGTGACAGATCATGCACTGATCACGTGGCTGATCATGCACTGATACCGTGACTGAGCATGGACTGATCACATGACTATCATGTAGTGATCACGTGACTTAATGGCGCTGATCATGTGACTGATCATGCGCTGATCATGTTTGCTATCATACACTGATCATGTGCCTCTGGAGGCAATAAACAAAGAGCTGAGTAGGCACGAATCAAACAGTCAGCAGGCAATAATCATGGAACTCAGGTGTGAGGAATCATGCTGCTCAGCTGGCAATAATCAAGCAGCTGAGCAGGCAGGAATTATGCAGCACAGCTGGCAATTGTCAAGCAGATGACAGGCAGGAATCGTGCAGCTCAGCTGGCAATTGTCAAGCAGATGAGCAGACAGTAATCACGCAGCTCAGCAGGCCCAGATCACGTGACTGAGCATGCACTGTTCACGTGGCTGATCATACACTGATCACGTGATGATCATGCACTGATCACTTGGATATCATGCACTGATCACGTGGCTGATCATACACTGTTCACGTGTCTGACCATGCACTGATCACGTGGCTGATCATACACTGCTCACGTAACTGATCATGCACTGATCACGTGGCTATCATGCACTGATCACGTGGCTGAACATGCACTGTTCACGTGGCTGATCACACACCTGTCACGTGACATATCATGCACTGATCACGTGGCACTCATGCACTGATCACGTGGCTGATCATACTCTGCTCACGTAACTCATGCACACATCACGTGGCTATCATGCACTGCTCACGTGGCTCGTCATGGAATGATCACGTAGCAACCATATACTGGTAACGTGACTGATCATGCAAAGATCACGTAAATGATCATGCACTGTTCACGTGACTGATCATGTACTGATCACGTGACTGATCATGCACTGATCACGTGGCTATCATGCTCTGCTCACGTGGCTGATCATGCAACGATCACGTAGCAACCATGTACTGGTCACGTGACTGATCATGCACTGATCACGTAATTGATCCTGCACTGATCACGTGGCTCATCATGCACTGATCACGTGGCTGATCACACATGTATCACGTGACTGATCATGCACTGATCACGTGGCTCTCATGCACTGATCACGTGGCTGTCATGCACTGATCACGTGGATATCATGCACTGATCACGTGGCTGATCACACACGTATCACATGACTGATCATGCACTGATCACGTGGCTATCATGCACTGATCACGTGGCTATCATGCACTGATCACGTGGCTGATCAGGCAATGATCACGTAGCTACCATGTACTGGTCACGTGACTGATCATGCACTGATCACGTAATTGATCATGCACTGATCACGTGGCTGATCATGCACTGATCACGTGGCTGATCACACTGATCACATAACTGATCATGCACTGATCACGTGACTGATCATGCACTGATCACGTGGCTATCATGCACTGATCACGTGGCTGATCATACACTGATCACGTGCCTGATCATGCACTGATCACGTGGCTGATCATGCACTGATCACGTGACTGATCATGCACTGATCACGTGGCTGATCATGCACTGATCACGTGACTGATCATGCACTGATCACGTGTCTGATCATGCACTGATCACGTGGCTATCATGCACTGCTCACGTGGCTGATCATGCCATGATCACGCAGCTACCATGTACTGGTCACATGACTGATCATGCACTGATCACGTGACTGATCATGCAGTGATCACGTGGCTATCATGAACTACTCACGTGGCTGATCATGCAATGATCATGTAGCTACCATGTACAGGTCACGTGAATGATCATACACCCATCAGGTGACTGATCATGCACTGATCACGTGGCTATCATGCACTGATCACGAGACTGATCATGCACTGATCACGTCTATATCATGCACTGATCACATGACTGCCCGTGCACTGATCACGTGGATGATCATACACTAATCTTGTGACAGATCATGCACTGATCACGTGGCTGATCATGCACTGATACCGTGACTGAGCATGGACTGATCACATGACTATCATGTAGTGATCACGTGACTTAATGGCGCTGATCATGTGACTGATCATGCGCTGATCATGTTTGCTATCATACACTGATCATGTGCCTCTGGAGGCAATAAACAAAGAGCTGAGTAGGCACGAATCAAACAGTCAGCAGGCAATAATCATGGAACTCAGGTGTGAGGAATCATGCTGCTCAGCTGGCAATAATCAAGCAGCTGAGCAGGCAGGAATTACGCAGCACAGCTGGCAATTGTCAAGCAGATGACAGGCAGGAATCGTGCAGCTCAGCTGGCAATTGTCAAGCAGATGAGCAGACAGTAATCACGCAGCTCAGCAGGCCCAGATCACGTGACTGAGCATGCACTGTTCACGTGGCTGATCATACACTGATCACGTGATGATCATGCACTGATCACTTGGATATCATGCACTGATCACGTGGCTGATCATACACTGTTCACGTGTCTGACCATGCACTGATCACGTGGCTGATCATGCACTGCTCACGTAACTGATCATGCACTGATCACGTGGCTATCATGCACTGATCACGTGGCTGAACATGCACTGTTCACGTGGCTGATCACACACCTGTCACGTGACATATCATGCACTGATCACGTGGCACTCATGCACTGATCACGTGGCTGATCATACTCTGCTCACGTAACTCATGCACACATCACGTGGCTATCATGCACTGCTCACGTGGCTCGTCATGGAATGATCACGTAGCAACCATATACTGGTAACGTGACTGATCATGCAAAGATCACGTAAATGATCATGCACTGTTTACGTGACTGATCATGTACTGATCACGTGACTGATCATGCACTGACCACGTGGCTATCATGCTCTGCTCACGTGGCTGATCATGCAACGATCACGTAGCAACCATGTACTGGTCACGTGACTGATCATGCACTGATCACGTAATTGATCCTGCACTGATCACGTGGCTCATCATGCACTGATCACGTGGCTGATCACACATGTATCACGTGACTGTTCATGCACTGATCTTGTGGCTCTCATGCACTGATCACGTGGCTGTCATGCACTGATCACGTGGATATCATGCACTGATCACGTGGCTGATCACACATGTATCACATGACTGATCATGCACTGATCACGTGGCTATCATGCACTGATCACGTGGCTATCATGCACTGATCACGTGGCTGATCATGCAATGATCACGTAGCTACCATGTACTGGTCACGTGACTGATCATGCACTGATCACGTAATTGATCATGCACTGATCATGTGGCTGATCATGCACTGATCACGTGGCTGATCATACACTGATCACATAACTGATCATGCACTGATCACGTGACTGATCATGCACTGATCACGTGGCTATCATGCACTGATCACTTGGCTGACATACACTGATCACGTGGCTGATCATGCACTGATCACGTGACTGATCATGCACTGATCACGTGTCTGATCATGCACTGATCACGTGGCTATCATGCACTGCTCACGTGGCTGATCATGCCATGATCACGCAGCTACCATGTACTGGTCACATGACTGATCATGCACTGATCACGTGACTGATCATGCAGTGATCACGTGGCTATCATGACTACTCACGTGGCTGATCATGCAATGATCATGTAGCTACCATGTACAGGTCACGTGAATGATCATACACCCATCAGGTGACTGATCATGCACTGATCACGTGGCTATCATGCACTGATCACGAGACTGATCATGCACTGATCACGTCTATATCATGCACTGATCACATGACTGCCCATGCACTGATCACGTGGATGATCATACACTAATCTTGTGACAGATCATGCACTGATCACGTGGCTGATCATGCACTGATACCGTGACTGAGCATGGACTGATCACATGACTATCATGTAGTGATCACATGACTTAATGGCTCTGATCATGTGACTGATCATGCGCTGATCATGTTTGCTATCATACACTGATCATGTGCCTCTGGAGGCAATAAACAAAGAGCTGAGTAGGCACGAATCAAACAGTCAGCAGGCAATAATCATGGAACTCAGGTGTGAGGAATCATGCTGCTCAGCTGGCAATAATCAAGCAGCTGAGCAGGCAGGAATTACGCAGCACAGCTGGCAATTGTCAAGCAGATGACAGGCAGGAATCGTGCAGCCCAGCTGGCAATTGTCAAGCAGATGAGCAGACAGTAATCACGCAGCTCAGCAGGCCCAGATCACGTGACTGAGCATGCACTGTTCACGTGGCTGATCATACACTGATCACGTGATGATCATGCACTGATCACTTGGATATCATGCACATATCACGTGGCTGATCATACACTGTTCACGTGCTGACCATGCACTGATCACGTGGCTGATCATACACTGCTCACGTAACTGATCATGCACTGATCACGTGGCTATCATGCACTGATCACGTGGCTGAACATGCACTGTTCACGTGGCTGATCACACACCTGTCACGTGACATATCATGCACTGATCACGTGGCACTCATGCACTGATCACGTGGCTGATCATACTCTGCTCACGTTACTCATGCACACATCACGTGGCTATCATGCACTGCTCACGTGGCTCGTCATGGAATGATCACGTAGCAACCATATACTGGTAACGTGACTGATCATGCAAAGATCACGTAAATGATCATGCACTGTTCACGTGACTGATCATGTACTGATCACGTGACTGATCATGCACTGATCACGTGGCTATCATGCTCTGCTCACGTGGCTGATCATGCAACGATCACGTAGCAACCATGTACTGGTCACGTGACTGATCATGCACTGATCACGTAATTGATCCTGCACTGATCACGTGGCTCATCATGCACTGATCACGTGGCTGATCACACATGTATCACGTGACTGATCATGCACTGATCACGTGGCTCTCATGCACTGATCACGTGGCTGTCATGCACTGATCACGTGGATATCATGCACTGATCACGTGGCTGATCACACACGATCACATGACTGATCATGCACTGATCACGTGGCTATCATGCACTGATCACGTGGCTATCATGCACTGATCACGTGGCTGATCATGCAATGATCACGTAGCTACCATGTACTGGCACGACTGATCATGCACTGATCACGTAATTGATCATGCACTGATCACGTGGCTGATCATGCACTGATCACGTGGCTGATCATACACTGATCACATAACTGATCATGCACTGATCACGTGACTGATCATGCACTGATCACGTGGCTATCATGCACTGATCACTTGGCTGATCATACACTGATCACGTGCCTGATCATGCACTGATCACGTGGCTGATCATGCACTGATCACGTGACTGATCATGCACTGATCACGTGGCTGATCATGCACTGATCACGTGACTGATCATGCACTGATCACGTGTCTGATCATGCACTGATCACGTGGCTATCATGCACTGCTCACGTGGCTGATCATGCATGATCACGCAGCTACCATGTACTGGTCACATGACTGATCATGCACTGATCACGTGACTGATCATGCACTGATCACGTGGCTATCATGAACTACTCACGTGGCTGATCATGCAATGATCATGTAGCTACCATGTACAGGTCACGTGAATGATCATACACCCATCAGGTGACTGATCATGCACTGATCACGTGGCTATCATGCACTGATCACGAGACTGATCATGCACTGTTCACGTCTATATCATGCACTGATCACATGACTGCCCGTGCACTGATCACGTGGATGATCATACACTAATCTTGTGACAGATCATGCACTGATCACGTGGCTGATCATGCACTGATACCGTGACTGAGCATGGACTGATCACATGACTATCATGTAGTGATCACGTGACTTAATGGCGCTGATCATGTGACTGATCATGCGCTGATCATGTTTGCTATCATACACTGATCATGTGCCTCTGGAGGCAATAAACAAAGAGCTGAGTAGGCACGAATCAAACAGTCAGCAGGCAATAATCATGGAACTCAGGTGTGAGGAATCATGCTGCTCAGCTGGCAATAATCAAGCAGCTGAGCAGGCAGGAATTACGCAGCACAGCTGGCAATTGTCAAGCAGATGACAGGCAGGAATCGTGCAGCTCAGCTGGCAATTGTCAAGCAGATGAGCAGACAGTAATCACGCAGCTCAGCAGGCCCAGATCACGTGACTGAGCATGCACTGTTCACGTGGCTGATCATACACTGATCACGTGATGATCATGCACTGATCACTTGGATATCATGCACTGATCACGTGGCTGATCATACACTGTTCACGTGTCTGACCATGCACTGATCACGTGGCTGATCATACACTGCTCACGTAACTGATCATGCACTGATCACGTGGCTATCATGCACTGATCACGTGGCTGAACATGCACTGTTCACGTGGCTGATCACACACCTGTCACGTGACATATCATGCACTGATCACGTGGCACTCATGCACTGATCACGTGGCTGATCATACTCTGCTCACGTAACTCATGCACATCACGTGGCTATCATGCACTGCTCACGTGGCTGTCATGGAATGATCACGTAGCAACCATATACTGGTCACGTGACTGATCATGCAAAGATCACGTAAATGATCATGCACTGTTCACGTGACTGATCATGTACTGATCACGTGACTGATCATGCACTGATCACGTGGCTATCATGCACTGCTCACGTGGCTGATCATGCAACGATCACGTAGCAACCATGTACTGGTCACGTGACTGATCATGCACTGATCACGTAATTGATCCTGCACTGATCACGTGGCTCATCATGCACTGATCACGTGGCTGATCACACATGTATCACGTGACTGATCATGCACTGATCCGTGGCTCTCATGCACTGATCACGTGGCTGTCATGCACTGATCACGTGGATATCATGCACTGATCACGTGGCTGATCACACACGTATCACATGACTGATCATGCACTGATCACGTGGCTATCATGCACTGATCACGTGGCTATCATGCACTGATCACGTGGCTGATCAGGCAATGATCACGTAGCTACCATGTACTGGTCACGTGACTGATCATGCACTGATCACGTAATTGATCATGCACTGATCATGTGGCTGATCATGCACTGATCACGTGGCTGATCATACACTGATCACGTAACTGATCATGCACTGATCACGTGACTGATCATGCACTGATCACGTGGCTATCATGCACTGATCACGTGGCTGACATACACTGATCACGTGACTGGTCATGCACTGATCACGTGGCTGATCATGCACTGATCACGTGACTGATCATGCACTGATCACGTGTCTGATCATGCACTGATCACGTGACTGATCATGCACTGATCTCGTGTCTGATCATGCACTGATCACGTGGCTATCATGCACTGCTCACGTGGCTGATCATGCCATGATCACGCAGCTACCATGTACTGGTCACATGACTGATCATGCACTGATCACGTGACTGATCATGCAGTGATCACGTGGCTATCATGAACTACTCACGTGGCTGATCATGCAATGATCATGTAGCTACCATGTACAGGTCACGTGAATGATCATACACCCATCAGGTGACTGATCATGCACTGATCACGTGGCTATCATGCACTGATCACGAGACTGATCATGCACTGTTCACGTCTATATCATGCACTGATCACATGACTGCCCGCATGCACTGATCACGTGGATGATCATACACTAATCTTGTGACAGATCATGCACTGATCACGTGGCTGATCATGCACTGATACCGTGACTGAGCATGGACTGATCACATGACTATCATGTAGTGATCACGTGACTTAATGGCGCTGATCATGTGACTGATCATGCGCTGATCATGTTTGCTATCATACACTGATCATGTGCCTCTGGAGGCAATAAACAAAGAGCTGAGTAGGCACGAATCAAACAGTCAGCAGGCAATAATCATGGAACTCAGGTGTGAGGAATCATGCTGCTCAGCTGGCAATAATCAAGCAGCTGAGCAGGCAGGAATTACGCAGCACAGCTGGCAATTGTCAAGCAGATGACAGGCAGGAATCGTGCAGCTCAGCTGGCAATTGTCAAGCAGATGAGCAGACAGTAATCACGCAGCTCAGCAGGCCCAGATCACGTGACTGAGCATGCACTGTTCACGTGGCTGATCATACACTGATCACGTGATGATCATGCACTGATCACTTGGATATCATGCACTGATCATGGCTGATCATACACTGTTCACGTGTCTGACCATGCACTGATCACGTGGCTGATCATACACTGCTCACGTAACTGATCATGCACTGATCACGTGGCTATCATGCACTGATCACGTGGCTGAACATGCACTGTTCACGTGGCTGATCACACACCTGTCACGTGACATATCATGCACTGATCACGTGGCACTCATGCACTGATCACGTGGCTGATCATACTCTGCTCACGTAACTGCACACATCACGTGGCTATCATGCACTGCTCACGTGGCTCGTCATGGAATGATCACGTAGCAACCATATACTGGTCACGTGACTGATCATGCAAAGATCACGTAAATGATCATGCACTGTTCACGTGACTGATCATGTACTGATCACGTGACTGATCATGCACTGACCACGTGGCTATCATGCTCTGCTCACGTGGCTGATCATGCAACGATCACGTAGCAACCATGTACTGGTCACGTGACTGATCATGCACTGATCACGAATTGATCCTGCACTGATCACGTGGCTCATCATGCACTGATCACGTGGCTGATCACACATGTATCACGTGACTGATCATGCACTGATCCCGTGGCTCTCATGCACTGATCACGTGGCTGTCATGCACTGATCACGTGGATATCATGCACTGATCATGTGGCTGATCACACACGTATCACATGACTGATCATGCACTGATCACGTGGCTATCATGCACTGATCATGGCTATCATGCACTGATCACGTGGCTGATCAGGCAATGATCACGTAGCTACCATGTACTGGTCACGTGACTGATCATGCACTGATCACGAATTGATCATGCACTGATCATGTGGCTGATCATGCACTGATCACGTGGCTGATCATACACTGATCACATAACTGATCATGCACTGATCACGTGACTGATCATGCACTGATCACGTGGCTATCATGCACTGATCACTGGCTGGACATACACTGATCACGTGCCTGGTCATGCACTGATCACGTGGCTGATCATGCACTGATCACGTGACTGATCATGCACTGATCTCGTGTCTGATCATGCACTGATCACGTGGCTATCATGCACTGCTCACGTGGCTGATCATGCCATGATCACGCAGCTACCATGTACTGGTCACATGACTGATCATGCACTGATCACGTGACTGATCATGCACTGATCACGTGGCTATCATGAACTACTCACGTGGCTGATCATGCAATGATCATGTAGCTACCATGTACAGGTCACGTGAATGATCATACACCCATCAGGTGACTGATCATGCACTGATCACGTGGCTATCATGCACTGATCACTAGACTGATCATGCACTGTTCACGTCTATATCATGCACTGATCACATGACTGCCCGTGCACTGATCACGTGGATGATCATACACTAATCTTGTGACAGATCATGCACTGATCACGTGGCTGATCATGCACTGATACCGTGACTGAGCATGGACTGATCACATGACTATCATGTAGTGATCACGTGACTTAATGGCGCTGATCATGTGACTGATCATGCGCTGATCATGTTTGCTATCATACACTGATCATGTGCCTCTGGAGGCAATAAACAAAGAGCTGAGTAGGCACGAATCAAACAGTCAGCAGGCAATAATCATGGAACTCAGGTGTGAGGAATCATGCTGCTCAGCTGGCAATAATCAAGCAGCTGAGCAGGCAGGAATTACGCAGCACAGCTGGCAATTGTCAAGCAGATGACAGGCAGGAATCGTGCAGCTCAGCTGGCAATTGTCAAGCAGATGAGCAGACAGTAATCACGCAGCTCAGCAGGCCCAGATCACGTGACTGAGCATGCACTGTTCACGTGGCTGATCATACACTGATCACGTGATGATCATGCACTGATCACTTGGATATCATGCACTGATCACGTGGCTGATCATGCACTGTTCACGTGTCTGACCATGCACTGATCACGTGGCTGATCATACACTGCTCACGTAACTGATCACGCACTGATCACGTGGCTATCATGCACTGATCACGTGGCTGAACATGCACCGTTCACGTGGCTGATCACACACCTGTCACGTGACATATCATGCACTGATCACGTGGCACTCATGCACTGATCACGTGGCTGATCATACTCTGCTCACGTAACTCATGCACACATCACGTGGCTATCATGCACTGCTCACGTGGTTCGTCATGGAATGATCACGTAGCTACCATATACTGGTCACGTGACTGATCATGCACAGATCACGTAAATGATCATGCACTGTTCACGTGACTGATCATGTACTGATCACGTGACTGATCATGCACTGATCACGTGGCTATCATGCCTGCTCACGTGGCTGATCATGCAACGATCACGTAGCAACCATGTACTGGTCACGTGACTGATCATGCACTGATCACGTAATTGATCCTGCACTGATCACGTGGCTCATCATGCACTGATCACGTGGCTGATCACACATGTATCACGTGACTGATCAGGCACTGATCCCGTGGCTATCATGCACTGATCACGTGGCTGATCATGCACTGATCACGTGGATATCATGCACTGATCACGTGGCTGATCACACACGTATCACATGACTGATCATGCACTGATCACGCGGGCTATCATGCACTGATCACGTGGCTGATCATGCACTGATCACCGACTGATCATGCACTGATCACGTGGCTGATCATGCACTGATCACGGATCATGCACTGATCACGTGGCTGATCATGCACTGATCACGTGGCTATCATGCACTGATCACGTGGCTGATCATGCCATGACCATACCATGCACTGGTCACATGACTGATCATGCACTGATCACGTGACTGATCATGCACTGATCATGGCTATCATGAACTACTTCACGGGCTGATCATGCAACTGATCATGTAGCTACCATGTACAGGTCACGTGAATGATCATACACCATCAGGTGACTGATCATGCACTGATCACGTGGCTATCATGCACTGATCACGAGACTGATCATGCACTGTTCACGTCTATATCATGCACTGATCACATGACTGCCCATGCACTGATCACGTGATGATCATACACTAATCTTGTGACAGATCATGCACTGATCACGTGGCTGATCATGCACTGATCACCGTGACTGAGCATGCACTGATCACATGACTATCATGTAGTGATCACGTGATTCTAATGGCGCTGATCATGTGACTGATCATGCGCTGATCATGTTTGCTATCATACACTGATCATGTGCCTCTGGAGGCAATAAACAAAGAGCTGAGTAGGCACGAATCAAACAGTCAGCAGGCAATAATCATGGAACTCAGGTGTGAGGAATCATGCTGGGCTCAGCTGGCACAATCAAGCAGCTGAGTCAGGCAGGAATTACGCAGCACAGCTGGCAATTGTCAAGCAGATGACAGGCAGGAATCGTGCAGCTCAGCTGGCAATTGATCAAGCAGATGAGCAGACAGTAATCACGCAGCTCAGCAGGCCCAGATCATGTGACTGATCATGCACTGATCACGTGGCTGGATCATACATACACTGATCACGTGATGATCATGCACTGATCACTTGATATCATGCACTGATCACGTGGCTGATCAT